>NC_037672.1:25369888-25421771 GCF_003255815.1 Theropithecus gelada
TCCTTCCTTCCTTCCTTCTTTCTTTCTTTCTTTCTCTTTCTTTCTTTCTTTCTTTCTTTCTTTCTTTCTTTCTTTCTTTCTTTCTTTCTTTCTTTCTTTCTTTCTCTCTCTCTTTCTTTCTCTCTCTCCCCCTTCCTTCCTCCCTTCCTTCCTTCCTTTCCTCCCTCCCGCTTTTCCCTTTCCTTTCCTTTCCTTTCCTTTCCTTTCCTTTCCTTTCCTTTCCTTTCCTTTCCTTTCCTTTCCTTTCCTTTCCAGACAGAGTCTTGCTCTGTTGCCCAGGCTGGAGTGCAGTGGCATGATCTAGGCTCACTGCAAACTCTACCTCCCAGTCGCAAGCAATTGTCATGCCTCAGCCACCCAAGTAGCTGGAATTACAGGTGTGCACCACCACACCCAGCTAATTTTTGCATTTTTAGTAGAGACAGATTTCACCAAGTTGGGCCGCCTGGTCTCAAATTCCTGAACTCAAGTGATCCAACCGCCTCGGCCTCCCAAAGTGCTGGGATTACAAGTGTGAGCCACTGCACCCAGCCTGGGCAAGTTTCTTAACCTAAGACTCATTTCCATCTGTCAAATGGGGATCAGAATGATTTAATAGATATTTGTTATGAAGATTGAACGATTGACTCAAGACAGTGTCTGACATACAAAAAATGTTCAATAAATCACAGGCAGCAGTATTCATAGCTTCCTACAATAATGGCTATTTTCCTTTTACAAATGAGAAGGCTGGGGCTTACAGTGGCCACATGCTTTGCTGGTGAGAACCAGTGGTGGATTTCCCCTTGAGGGCCCTGCAGACCCCATCCTCACACCGCTCTTCCCATGGCATGGAGCTTTGCATCCCCATTCTAGCATCACGTAGCCTGTTTGGAGCCAGGGCTGTCGTCTTTACTCCTCCTTCCTGCCATGAGTCCTTTTGGCTGAATCCTCCCTGTCTACAGATGATGGACCCTGCTCACTGGGCGATGACCCAGAGCAGCTGTGTTCTGATGTGAGAAGGGATGAGCATCCAGGGTTTCGGCTGCTGCTTCAGCTGCTCCAGCTGGGCAGACATCACCAGCCGTTCAGGGTGCCTCCTGCTGAGGCTTGTCAGGCCCATCAGCAGCTGCTTCTAAAGCTGGGGGGACAGTAGTTCTGTAAGTCCGAGAACCAGAAGAGCAGAGGGCTGAGTATCAATCTGCCCTAAACCAAAATGGAGCCCAATTTGGGGCAAGTTCCTCCTTTCCCTTCCCTTCCCTTTCCCTTCTTCCTATTCTGTTTCTTCCTCCTGCTCATTGTTTGGTAGGAAGTGGGAGTGGGAGATGTGGTTGATGCTAGCGATTTTGTGAACTCACGGTTGGGGGGATGGCAGCATATTTGAGTTCTATTTTGTACAAACTTTACTGCACAACTGAATTACCTGGATTAGTGGTGATTTCCAGACTTTCCTCCTGTAGATTCTGATTCCTCAGCCCTGAGCTTGGAAATCTGCATTTTTATCCAGCATCCCTGGGGATTTGGAGACCTGTGATCTCAGGATCACTTGTGGGAAAACTCCCTGGGACCCGTTAAGAGGGTGAGGGGAGCTGTCAGAAGGCAGAAGTTGAAGCCTGATCTTCATCCCTGGCTGGTTGGGAAGCACGTACAAAGAAATTACTTAACCTTTCTGAATCTCAGCTTGCTCGTCTGTAAAATAGAGATAAAATAATGCTACTATAAATAAAACAATACATGGAGACAACTCAGAACAATGCCTGGACCATAGTGCTGGATACTATTTGTTATTATTAATGGGTAAGATTAATTCTATTTATCCCATTATCATGGCCAGATTAAGAGCTTGTATTAATATCTTCAACACCCTAGCACAAAATCTGGCATATAGTATGTGCTTGGTAAATATGAATGAATAAACAGCAAAAATTAGAGGAGCCAATATTTCATTGCTTATTACACCCATTGATAATTCTATTACATTGATTCCTTTCCTGGCCATCTCTGGATTTTTTACTTTGAATTTGTGAGCCCATGTGATATGGTTTGGGTGTGTCCCCACCCAAATCTCATCTTGAATTGTAGTTCCCATAATTCCCACATGTGGTGGGAGGGACTGGATGGGAGGTAATTGCATCATGAGAATGGGTCTTTCCCTTGCTGTTCTTGTGATAGTGAATAAGTCTCATGAGAGATGATGTTTTTATAAAGGGGAGTTCCCTTGCACATGCTCTCCCTTGCCTGCCACCATATAAGGTGTGACTTTGCTCCTCATTCACCTTGCACCATGATTGTGAGGTCTCCCCAGCCATGCGGAGCTGTGAGTCCATTAAACCTCTTTCCTTTTTAAATTACCCAGTCTTGGGTATGTCTTTATTAGCAGCATGAAAACAGACTAAAACCTCGTATTACCTAAGAGTTCAACTAACAAAAGAGAATTGCAATGAAAGATTCCAATGCACTTTCAAGGGAAAAGCTGATGCATTTCCAAAGTGTCAGCCCTTGTTTCATTCCTCAACATACATGATAGTGAGTGTCTCATAAGTGCCAGGTGCTGTATTTGGTGCTAGGGATTTTGTGAGCCAAGTGGATGGAATTTCTGTCCTCATGAAATCGCTGTCCTCTGTGGGACATAGAAGACGAGTAACTTGGGCAAAGTGGAAATGCCTTTTCACCCTGGAGACCTAACCTGTGATTAGGCACAGTTCCAGATGAATTGATACAAATGGACTAAATTGAATTGGAATGGCATAAATGCCTCTCCTCTCTCTGAGACACACACAGACACACAGGGCATAAGCCCAAGTGCCTCCTGCAGTCCACAAAACCCTTTCAGTACTGGGGACTCTCTTCTCTGTCAAACCCTGCCCTGGAAGGAAAAGACATGAGCAATCTCCATGGGTTCCTGGTTGATAAAATTATTAACTGTTCTCCAAGCTATTCTCTGTGTTAAGAAACAATCGTTCTAAAACACCTAAAGGATTTATATGGATTCCCCCACCCCATTATGACATTAATCACATGCTTATTGCACATTTTTTAAAAATAAAGAAAAATAAAGGCTGGGTATGGTGGCTCACACCTGTAATCCCAGCACTTTGGGAGGCCGAGGTGGGTGGGTCACCTGAAGTCGGGAGTTGGAGACTGGCCTGACCAACATGGAGAAACCCTGTCTCTACTAAAAATACAAAATTAGTCGGGTGTGGTGGTGCATGCCTGTAATCCCAGCTACTTGAGAGGCTGAGGCAGGAGAATCATTTGCACCCGGGAGGCAGAGGTTGCGGTGAGCCAAGATGGCGCCATTGCACTCCAGCCTGGCAACAAGAGTGACACTCTGTCTCAAATAAATAAATAAATAATAAAGAAAAATAGATCAGTATAAATATAACACAAATACATTTTGGGGCCCTACATGATTCATTCTCAATGTGGTGCCACTTTCAGAGAAACTCAGACACTCAGAGGTAGTGAACAGGCAATTTCATGTTCTGGGAGACTCAATTCACAGGACAGCCTGACATTTCTTAAAATTCTCTTGCCTCTGCAGTTTCTCCGTACACTCTGCTGCTCAGATTGTCATTCCCTGAATTCCTCATTCCTCACTCTAGTCCCAGACTCACTCAGAGTGCCGTTTGCTAGGGTTTTTCTATTTTCCTCCCTCTAACCTTCTCAGCCTTCTGCCACTGGCTGACTGGGACTTCTCTTCCTCGTTGCACGCTGGCCGAGCTGGGCTACTCTGGGAAGAGTTAACGCCCTGAGGCTCTCGCACATCCCTGGTGCCCACAGAAGGCAGCTTGCAACCACCCTCTCAAGTTCTTCCCCCACGGCTGCCCTCCTTGGAAAAAGCACAGTGGACCTTTGCTGATGAAGAGATCCCTTCTCCTTGAACAGAGGAGAGCCAGTACTGTGTCTGCTTGAAGATGTCACTTAGCAAAGTGGACTTGGGCTTTGGGCAAGCAGCTTTGCCTCTCTGAGTCTCCATTTCCTCGCCTGTAAAATGGATTCGCAGCAATAACGCACACCTCAGAGGCTGTTGGGACCTTACTTGTCACAATGTGTGTAAAAAGTGCACCCAGGAGAGCACTTTGCATGTCATAGGGGCTCAATAAATGATAATAACAAGCAAAAAATGTATTGATAGGAACATTAAAACCAACCCTGTTACCACTGTCTCAAGATAACCTTTGTTAGTGGTTTGGTGGTTATCCATTCAGCCTTTTTCTCTAAATACATTTTTTAAAAAAGAGAGAATTGGTATAATACTCTATATACCATAATTATTCTACTTACCACTTTTTGAAAATGTAATTTTAAGATAAAATTTCTCTCAAAATGAGAAATATGGTTTTTGTAGCATAATGGAAAAACGTATTTTTAAAAAAATACTTAGATAGACAAGAAAGTAAAAACGGCCGGGCGCGGTGGCTCAAGCCTGTAATCCCAGCACTTTGGGAGGCCGAGACGGGTGGATCACGAGGTCAGGAGATCGAGACCATCCTGGCTAACATGGTGAAACCCCGTCTCTACTAAAAATACAAAAAACTAGCCAGGGGAGGTGGTGGGCACCTGTAGTCCCAGCTACTCGGGAGGCTGAGGCAGGAGAATGGCTTAAACCCGGGAGGCAGAGCTTGCAGTGAGCTGAGATCCGGCCACTGCACTCCAGCCTGGGCGACAGAGCGAGACTCCGTCTCAAAAAAAAAAAAAAAAAAGAAAGTAAAAACATCTATAGCCTCATTATCCAGAGAATTTTAAAAAACGTTTTATATACATCTTATTTTGTATATTTATTTTGCATATGTCTTTTCTTCACTTAACATTATTCCATGATTATGGTTTTTTGTTTGTTTTTTGTTTTTGTTTTTGTTTTTTTTTGAGACGGAGTCTCACTATGTCACCCAAGCTGGAGTGCAGTGGCGCCATCTCGGCTCACTGCAACTTCTGCCTCCCAGGTTCAAGCGATTCTCCTGCCTCAGCCTCCTGAGTAACTGGGACTACAGGTGCACGCCACCACGCCCAGCTAATTTTTGTATTTTTAGTAGAGATGGGGTTTCACCATGTTGGCCAGGATGGTCTCGATCTCCTGACCTCGTGATCCATTTGCCTCGGCCTCCCAAAGTGCTGGGATTACAGGCATGAGCCACTGCGCCCGGCCGATATTTAGGTTTTATTGTTAGCTTTTTATTTTCATAAGTGAACACATGCACACATGTTTTTGTGACATTTGATGTACATTGGTAACTTCAGGGCTGCCCTCAGCACACTCACAGCATTCACACTGAATGCAATGCAAATGTAACCTCATATAGTTGTCCACGCAAGGTGCATGATCCCCTGGAGCTGGTCGCCTGGCAGGCCTGGGCAATTGCTTTCCAAAAAAATCATACTATTTTATAAGGCTGCTATTTAATAGTACTGGTTTATTTCCTTTTTTTTTTTTTTTTTTTTTTTGAGACAGAGTCCTGCTCTATCACCCAGGCTGGAGTGCAGTGGTAGGATCTTGGCTTTCTGTAACCTCCACCTCCTAGGTTCAAGCGATTGTCCTGCCTCAGCCTCCCAAGTAGTGGGAATTACAGGCACACACCATCACGCCTGGTTATTTTTGTTGTTGTTGTTGTTTTCGTTTTTCAGACAGAGTCTTGCTCTCACTAGGCTGGAGTGCAATGGCGTGATCTCGGCTCACTGCAACCTCCGCCTCCTGAGTTCAAGCGATTCTCCGGCCTCAGCCTCCAGAGTAGCTGGAACTACAGGCGTGCACCACCATGCTCAGCTAATTTTCTTTTGGTATTTTTACTAGAGACAGGATTTCGCCATCTTGGCCAGACTGGTCTTGAACTCCTGACCTCATGTTATCTGCCCGCCTTGACCTCCCAAAGTGCTGGGATTACAGGCGTGAGCCACCATGCAAGGCCAATGTGCAGGTCTTGTATGATCAAAGATGCTCACTATTTCCCACCTTTGTTTACTAGTTGTATTTCTTCTTTACCAAAACCTAAGATAAGCCAGAGCATCTTTTAGGAATTCTGTGCTTTGCCCATTTCTTTATACCATCAACAAATATTTATTGAACATCTGCTCTGTAGCAGGAACTGGGGCAGGTGCTGTTCACAGTGGTGAACAAAACAAATTCCCTTCCTTTACAGAGCTCTCATTCTGTGAGGGACATGCAATAAGCAAATAACTGAATAGAGTTTTATGTCAGAGAGTGTAAAGGGCTGTGAAGGGAAACAAAGCGGGGTTGGGGATAGAGAGTGATGGGTCATTAGGAAGGCCTTTCTGAGGGAGTCTCAAGACAGTTTGGGAGAAGACCATTCCAGATAGGGCAGTTATTGTGGTCTTAAAGTTTTTCTCATCACCTAATACGAGCTCTAAAAAGCTGAGAATGATGTTTAATTTGCAAATCACTGTCATAAACTGCAGTGTGTGCGTGTGGCAGAAACTCCTTCCCTTCTCTTTTTACATAATAATAGGGTCTCCCATTTTTAATTGGGTACGCAACTGCCTAGCATGAATAATATTTTCCTGCCTCCTTTGCAGCTAGATAGGGCCATGTGACTAAGTTCTGACCACTGACAAGTAGGCAGAAATGAACATGCAGCTTCTGGAAAGCATCTTTACAAAGAGGGAGCATGTCCTTTTCTTTCCTTTTCATCTTTCCTCTGACTGGAATGAAGATGTGACCGCTGGAGCTGGAGATGCTGTCTTGTACCATGAGGTGGGTGTCTGTGTTGGATGTAACGAAACAAGACACTTGAGGAGCCTGGATTCCCGACAATGTTATTTATTTATTTATTGAGACAGGGTCTCACTTTGTCACCCAGGCTGGAGTCCAGTGGCGTGATCTCGGCTCACTACAACCTTCACCTCCTGGGTTCAAGCGATTCTCATGCCTTAGCCTTCTGAGTAGCTGGGATTACAGGCACACACCACCTTGCCCGGCTCATTTTTTTGTATTTTTAGTAGAGACGGGATTTCACCATGTTGGCCAAGCTAGTCTTGAACTCCTGACCTCAAGTGATCCACCTGCCTTGGCCTCCCAAAGTGCTGGGATTACGGGCATGAGCCACCGTGCCCAGCCCTGACGATCTTAGAATTGGTATATTAGCTAGACCTGAACTGCTTATCTTTAAACTTCATTTATGTAAGAAAGAAAAATGGATTTTATTTCAAAAAACCAATGCTGTTATGGATTTTCTGCCACTCTCAGCCTAATTTGAACAGAAACACTGTAAATGAGAGTCTGCAAATTTTAGTTTCTAGTCTTTTTTTTCCTCACACTACTCCACAGCCAGTAATATAGTCCGGATACATCACCATAGCTTTCATACCAACACTGGTGATATTTCCATCGGTTGGAACACTGGTGATATTTCCCTGACTCCCAATGTGCCTGTCTGATTCCTTACCACCTCATCTGCGTCTACTATTCCTTTTTAAATTTATTTTTATTTTTGTAGAGATAAGATCTCACCATGTTGCCCAGGCTGGTCTTGGACTCCAGGCCTCAAGTGATTCTCTCACCTCGGCCTCCCAAAGTGCTGGGATTACAGATATGAGTCACTGCACCTGGCCCAGAGTCTACTATTCTTACATTTTTGAGATGTCACCTCTCTCTGTCACCCAGGCTGGAGTGCAGTGACGCAATCTCAGCTCATTACAGCCTCCACCTCCTGGGTTCAAGTGATTCTCCTGCCCAGCCTCCTGAGTAGCTGGGATTGCAGGCACGTGCCACCACTCCCAGCTAATTTTTGTATTTTTAGTAGAGATGGGGTTTCGTCATGTTAGCCGGGCTGATTTCAAACCCCTGACCTCAAGTGATTCATCCACTTTGGTCTCCCAAAGTGCTGGGATTATAGGCGTGAGTCACTGCACCCGGCCCAGAGTCTACTATTCTTTAAGACCCAACTCCAATCTACCTCCCAGCAGCCTTCTCCAGTTTACAGCCCTCATTGCTGGGTTTTTTCTCTCAACCTCCACAGCCCTTACCACGAATTCCACTCATTGGGACTTAATCAAGTGGTCTTGTCCTTTCATGGGTTGAAGATAAATTTCTGCCTCATTTTTCCACTTTTGTCTATCTCTGCTGCTGTTGCGCTAGTGCACGTGGCCCTCACCTCTCCCAGGGGGAATTGCTGGAGCTCCCCGCTTTCCCTATGACTCCTCCAATCCCTCCTCCATGCAGTAGCCTGTGTGGTGTTTTAAAAATAGAAGCCAGAATGTTATTCCCTACTTGACTTTACAGACATTTCCAGTGAGTCTCTCAATGACCTGGATGGCCCCTGCCTCCCTCTGTGGCCTCACCTTACACCCTTCCCCACCCCAATTCCTTTCTGTGTGTGCCATAGACTTGCTTCTCCCCCTTGCCATGCTCTTAGCGCACTCCCTTCCTCTCGCCTGCAGTCAGTCGTCACACATGTTTTCTCTCTGTCTGGACTGCCCTACCCACATGAATTCCCACCCACAAATGCCCTTCCTCAGGGAAATCTGTCTTTGGACTTAGACTAAAACAAGTTTCCCCATTGGCTGCCCACACAGGTACCTGGTCTTTTCTTTAGCAGTACTTACTGTGGCTTGTAATATTGATTTGTGTATTTGTGTATTAGTCAGGTTTCTCTAGAGGGATAGAACTAATGGAATATATATATATATATATATATATATAAACTGTATTCCTATATATATAAAAATATATTCCAATAAACTCATATATATATATATATATATATATGCACACACACATATATATAATATTTTCCTGCCTCCTTTGCAACTAGATAGGGCCATGTGACTAAGTTCTGACCACTGACAGGTAGGCAGAAATGAACATGCAGCTTCTGGAAAGCATCTTTACAAAGAGGGAGCATGCCCTTTTCTTTCCTTTTCATCTTTCCTCTGACTGGAATGAAGATGTGACTACTGGAGCTGGAGCCTATGTATGTATATAGGAGTTTATTAAGTATTAACTCACACGATCACAAGGTCCCACAATAGGCTGAGGAGCAATGATTGCGAGTCCAAGTTCCAAAACTGAAGAACTTGGAGTCCGATGTTTGAGGGTAGGAAGCATCCAGCACAGGAGAAAGATGTAGGCTGGGAGGCTAGGCCAGTCTAACCTCTTCATATTTTTCTGCCTGTTATATTCTAGCTGTGCTGGCAGCTGATTAGATGGTACCTACCTAGATTAAGGGTGGGTCTCCCTTTCCCAGCCCACTGACTCAAATGTTAATATCCTTTGGCAACATCCTCATAGACACACACAGGATCAATACTTTGTATCCTTCAATCCAGTCAAGTTGACACTCAGTATTCACCATCACAATTTGTGTGATTGTTGGCTCACCTGTCTGCACACTAGAAGCTCCATGAAGACAGGAGCTGTGCTTTGCATGTCACTACAGTAACTTCTCAATGTGTCGGTCAGTGTTCCTCCTCAAGCCACTAGAAAGAAGGTATTATAATTCCTTCTTGCACATGAGGAAAATGAGTCTCAAAGAGATGATATAGCAGAATCAGCACTCAGACCCAAGTAGGCTTGATGCCAACTCCAACAGCACAAAGTATCACCGTAATAAACTCCAGAGTCGGTTGGGAATGGAGGCCAAAAACTGGTTCCTACTCCGGTCTGGTCTTCAGTACGATTGAGGAGGAGGCTTGTGAGTCTTTAAGATTCCAGGACATGAATCTCTGAATAAAATTTCACAATATATGACAGACCCTGGGGGAGGTATTTGGAGGTTCTCTTAACTTGGGGGTCAACACAAAGCCAGTATAGAATTAGCTTAGAATTTTCTCACCCTTTCTTAGGCTCTCCGGGACCACTCAAAGAAGGAAGCTAAGAGGCACTGCTACGCAGTGAGCACATGGAACTCCAGTGTGCCACTTTATTGGGCCATCTTCACTGGCCTGACCTCAGTTGGGCTCTACCATTGACCTTCATTCCTTTGCATTTCCAGTTCCTCCTCCACAAAGTGCAGAACATAATATTAACCTCACGGGGTTGCGTTAGGAACCCATGAAATGGTGCATGTGAGGGAAAGTTCCATCTGAGTTCTAGAGAGATGAGGGAAAAAAGCACCATTTTTTTTGGCACAAACACTCCATCGGATGTCCTATTTCTCACACAACAACGTGCTGCCCCAGTATGAGGCATCCTTCACTTATCTGTGGGAGTCCTCAAGGCAGGCCTCATGTACACACCTGCAAGTCACGCTCTTAACTATTGCTACCTCATGCCACCCATGACTTTATCCCCTGCCCTGGATCCCACTGCGGAAAACTTCTACCTTGAACCACTGGAATCTCATCATGAGAACGCCATGAACCATGGGAAGAACACTGTCTCTGTATCTTTCATGTATTCTCACGAAAGGACACTGTTCTGCAGTGGCTCATCCTCCCACACCAGTGTGCAGCAGTGGGGACTGAGCACCCAAGGAGCCCCACTGCGTTAGACCCCAGAAAGCCTCCTGGGAAAACAGTCCCATCAACTCCAGCCCTCAAATCTAGTCCAAGGCCCACCGTGGCCCTCCATCTCTCTGCTATCCTGCTGCACTGCCCCATCCAAACCCTTTTTTCCCCTGGAAATTAAGACAAAAGCCCCCAGGAATATCAGAGGATGCAAAGGGATGGATGAGTCTTCCTGGGGTGGTGGGAGGTCTATGTCCCAGCTCAGCCAGCCCAATGCCCTACCATATCACTGTTATCACGCTCCTATCATGTCAGGAGGAGGCTGCTAGGCACCACTGGATCACTAAAACCCTGAGGATCACATTCCTCAGAGGCGTGGGGAACAAGCTTCGTGGCTCTTACGGGAACCATTTAGACTTGTGCCCAGTGGCATCTGATCCACCCACAAGTCCACTTGCTATTTTGGGATTGTAACAGCTACCAAATCCATTAACTGGTTTAAAAGTGAAAGCAATTGGAAACACAAGTGCCTTGAAATGTTTAAACACCATAATGCTTATCTGGCCTGATTACTGGGAAGAGAGAGCCAGAATGGAACACTTGATTTCAACCCTTTCACGAACCAGTCAATTAAAGGAGAAATGTCAGGAAAACATTATTTCTACTCCTGTCAATAATAAAAGCTTGGATTTGAAAGTAACTTGTCTTAGACAGGCATTTACAGATCACAGAGTAGTTATAGCCCCAAGCACACAGTCTCAGAGCTTACTATGCAGTGATGTCACTGTGCCTGCAGGGTCAATCTGTCACCACGATGGACCCTGAGCTCCTTGAGAGCAGTGCCCTGTCAACCACATTTGCTGTAATTGTATCTCCATTTATTTCTGCAATAGTTAGTGCATGTAAGCATTCGCTAAATGTTTGTGGGGTAAAAGAATGAGCAAATGGGAGGATTGATGTCATTTAATGTCATTTTATCATTTTTATATATGGAAGAAAATGTAAGAGTCTGAAATTGTAGGATTTTTCAAACTGGATAGAATTATCCCTCCATTTTACTTATGATATAACCATTTCAAGAATTCAAGTCTCTTCAATGGCATGATCTTTCCAAGCTATTTAAAATAGCAGCAACAACAAAAGGAATACTAATAGTTAATATTTATGAACTTCTATTTTGCATGCTTTATACACATTGATGCACTTAATCCTCACACTGACCCCATGAGGTAAATACTATTATGATCCTCATTTTCCAGAGAGGCTGAGTAGCTTTCCTAAGGCCACAACAGAACAGGAACATTTGCCACCAAAATTGTCCTTGACCTTTTTTGGGTCTTGGATCCTGCTATAGACTGAAGATTTATGTTGTCCAGTATTCATGTTAAATCCTAACCCCTAAGGTGATGGTATTTGCTGGTGGGGCCTTTGGGAGGTGATTAGATCATGAGGCTGGAGTCCTCTTGACTGGGATTAGTTCCCTTACAAAAGAGACCCCACAGAGCTTTCTTACCGCTTCTGCTACATGAGGACACAGCAAGATGGCAGCCATCTATGAACCAGGAAGCAGCCCTTACCAGACCCGAGTCGGCCAGCACCTTGATCTTGGACTTCCTGGTCTCCAGACCTGTGAGAAATAAACGTTTGTTGTTTATAAGCCATCCAGTCTGTGGTATTTTGTTATAGCAACCCAAGTTGACTAAGACAGATTTCCTTTGGAATCCAATATTCCAAAGGAAATCTAAGAAAAGATATTTGTACCCCAACATACATTCAATGTGTGCACAATTTTATAAATTCATGAACTTTCTGAAAACCTAACCATAAACCATAAACCATAGGTTAAAAATCAATATAACAACGTACTTAGGCTCTGGAGTTAGCCACTCCTTGTTTCTTTCCCTTTTTAAAAAAGTGTTGGCTGGGCGTGGTGGCTCACGCCTGTAATCTCAGCACTTTGGGAGGCTTGGGTGTGGGGGGCGCCTTGGGGTTGGGGGCGACATGGAGGGGGAGGGGGCTGGGGCTGAGGGGGGCGGATTACCTAAGGTCAAGAGTTTGAAACCAGCCTGGCCAACATGATGAAACCCTGTCTCCACTAAATTAAAAAAATTATCCGGGCTTGGTGGCAGGTGCCTGCCAGTTACTTGGGAGGCTGAGGCAGGAGAATCACTTGAACCCAGGAGGCGGAGGTTGCAGTGAGCCAAGATCGTGCCACTGCCACTCCAGCCTGGGTAACAGAGTAAGACTCTGTCACAATTTAAAGAAAAAAGAAAAGTACTTGTTGTTAGTTATAAGTAATAGAGGACTACATCTTCTGTAGTTAAAATTCAAACGTTAAATCGATGTCTAAATTTCTTTTGACCAATGATTTCCAGATGCCTTCCTAGAAGTAACCATTGCTACCACTTCATTTTATATTCTTTTTCTATACATTAAAGATCTAATTTTTTATCCACAGACATTACTTGCTATGGTTGTGTGTTAATGAGGAGTTTACGCAAATGATATTTCATTACATCTTTTTTCCCCCTGCAACTTTCATTTTTTCACTTAAGAATCATTTTAGAGGTTTTCAGCCTATATAGATCTTCCATATCCTTTTTAAGCTACTGTGTAGTATTCCATAATATAGATGCACCACACTATTATCGTTTTCTTACTAAATGACTTTAAGTTGTTTTTATCAAGTTGGTGCAAAAGCAGTTGCGGGTTTTGCCATTAATTTTAATGGAAGTAATGGCGAAAACCACAATTGCTTTTGCATCAACCTAATAGCTTTTTGATCTCACAAACAAAGCCATAGTGAACACTTTTGTACACCCTTCTCCAGTACTTAAGCAGGTGTTTCTCCAGAATAAACACCAAAGCACTGGAACTGCTGGGACATTGAATATGTACATTTAAAAAAATGTAAATGTACCAAACTTTATTAAAAACAGTGATGCTGACTTGTATTTTCTCTAACCATGCATAAAACTCACAATTTATGCATGTTAAACCATGACTTTTATCAATCTTTTCAACTTTTCTCTAAACTGATGGATAAAAAATGATATCTCATTAGTTTGCATTCTTTGGTTACTAGTGAGGTTGAGCATCTTTTTGTATTTTATTGATCATTTGTATTTTTTATTTGGTGAATTACTTGCTTATTTCTTTTGCTCATTTTTCTGAGCATTTTCTTTTTCATTACTGATTTATGAGTGCACTATTTATTATATTCTGACCAAATATTTACTAGCTATGTTACAAATATTATTTCTCCGTCTGTCCCTTGTCCTTGTAAGTTACACACCTAGACTGGAATTCTGGCACTAACATTGACATTCTACATGACTTGCATAAATACCACTCTGAGCCTTACAGTCCTTTTTTACAATATGGAAGTAGTAACAGTATCTACCTTTAGGGTTGTTGTTAGGATTAAATGAGATAATGATTATAAAGTGTTCAACCCAGTGCCTGACATATAATAAGTGTTTAAAAGTCATTATTATTCTTCATTGGTAATTTTTAGAAGATTTTTCCATGTATAAGCCAAAATAACTCCTATCTGTTGGTTATAGATCTATTTTCTACAGGGAAACAAAAATGAAAGTTCGAGAGATCTTTTAGGATAAATAGTAGAAAAAGATCACATCTGATTTTAGTTTATAACTTCTACAATAGACCTGTTTTATTTTCATTTGCAGCCAATTTTATAGAAACCTAATTGTTAGGACAGCAGGGGAAGGCCTGAATAGAAGTAAAATTATGTTTTCATTCAAAAAAACTTTTAAAGCAAATTTAGAGAAATATTTTTCATAATGGCCTCAGCCTGGGGAGATGGAGAAACATTCTGTCCTCCTCTTCCCCCTGTAACATTGCCTGCCTACAAAATCATTGTTTTGAAAGACACCCATTTGTTTTGAGAGGCCAAACAGCTTCTGATTTGGAATGATCATGAGCCTATGTAACCAACCATGCTCTCTAGGCCACAGACCTTCCTTATGAACTTGATTCTCCCCAAAAGCCTCCAGAATAGGTGAGGGCAAGAAAAGCTATTTCCTCCAAACTTTCAATTGAGGAAACAGAGGCTCTGAGGGCAAAGACATTCTTGACCTTCCCCATCTGAATGGGGTCTCCTTGTAGAAGCCTCCATCCCACCACGTATAAACCTCTATCAAACCGTGCTCAAGTCATGTGTATATGTCTTGGTCTCCTCTATTACATGAGTTCCCTGTGAGCAGAAGCCTTAAGTTTTGTCTTTGCATCCTTAACGCCTGCCTAGTATGAATGCATGTAGAGAAGAATGGATGGATGGAAGAAGTATGGAGGGAGGGATGGATGGATGGATGGATAAATCAATGGATGGATGGATAAATCAATGGAAGAGGGAGGGATGGATGCATGGATGCATGGGAGGAAGATGGAGGGATGGATGATGGAGGGAAGAAGGGTGGGTGGATAGATGGATGGATGAGTGGATGGATGGGCAAACTTAGTCAAAACCATATCTGGTAAGAAATGGTATCCGGGTCTCCATAAACCATATCAAGCACTCCTTCTTCAGATGTAGTCAAAATTTTAAAATAATGTTTCAAATCATCATACAGGAAAATAGACTTTGGGAAGTGTGTTCGTAGAGTTCTATGAATTTTAACACACACATAGATTCATGTAATCACCTCCACAATCAAGATACAGAACTATTCCATCATCACAAAAACTTCCTAATGTTACCCTTTAGAGTCACACCCTCTCTTACCCCAACCCCTGCAACCACCTGTCTGTTCTCCATCAATATATTTTATTTATTTATTTTTGGAGACAGGGCCCCGTTCTGTCACCCAGGCTGGAGTGGATCACCCAGCCGTAATCACAGCTCACTGCAGCCTCGAACCTCTGGGCTCAAGTGACCCTCCTTCCTCAGCAACCCAACTAGCTAGAACTATAGGCACACCACCATGCTCAGCTAATGTTTTTTATTTTAATTTTTATAGAGATGGGGTCTTGCTATGTTTGGGCCTGGGCTGGTCTCAAACTTCTAGCCTCAAGTAGTCCTCCTGCCTCGGCCTCCTAAAGCACTGGGATTACAAGCATGAGCCACTGTGGCCAGCCTTTCATCACTCTCTCTTTGTCTTTCAAGAATGTCTTATATGGAACCAAACAGTATGTGGCCTTTTGAGAATGGCTTCTTTTACTTAGCATAATGCATTTGAGATCCACCCCCGTTGCTGTGTGTGTCAATAGCTTCTTTTTTATCGCTGAGCTGTATTCCTGTGGGTGATGTACCCCGGAGCCTTTATCCATTCACCTATAGAAGACAATTTGGGCTGTTTCCAGTTGTGAGCAAGTATGAATTAGAGCTTCTATGAACAATCTTGTACAGGTTTTTGTAAGAAGCTAAGCCTTAATATCTCTAGGACAGTCCAAAGAGTAGAATTTCTGGGTCTCATGATAAGTGTATATTTCAAGGAGTTGTCAAACTGTTTTCCAGCAAGGCCATATGAAGCATGCTAACCTTGATGCTATGGACCCTATTTAAAAAACCCTCTTCTCTTTTTTCTCTCTTGAGACAGGATCCCTTTCTTCCCTTCATCTAACTCCCCTCCCTGCACCCTTCAGAGTGCCAAGTGCTTCCCTGACCTCCAGAACCAAGAAGACAGCTATCAATCACGGTATGTGTCAGGGGGTACTGCAAGTCACACCCCCTCCAGGTCTTTCCCTCCTGGCTTCAGAATGGCCTCTCTTCCACAGCACCAGATTCCTTCTTTCCACGGTATTAAAAAACACATTGTAGGGACTGGCAGGGTGAGGTGGCTCATGCCTGTAATCCCAGCACTTTGGGAGGCCGAGGCGGGCGGATCACCTGAGGTCGGGAGTTCAAGACCAGCCTAACCATCATGGAGAAACCCCACCTCGACTAAGAATACAAAAAGTTAGCTAGGCGCAGTGGTGCATGCCTGTGATCACAGCTACTCAGGAGGCTGAGGCAGGAGAATCACTTGAACTCAGGAGGCGGAGGTTGCGGTGAGCCAAGATCGCTCTATTGCCCTCCAGCCTGGCAGCAAGAGTGAAACTCTGTCTCAAAACAAACAAACAAACAAACAGCAGATGGTAGGGACTGAGAACTTATTGGGCTCTTACATATTCTACTTAGACTAAACCACATTCAAGGCCATCCGAGTATAGACTGGGGTATAGGAAGTAGAACAACCAGTAGGGAGTTGGCCATCCGGAGGGACTTAGGGACAGAAGCCCTGAAAGAAAAAACAGAAAAACCTAACCCTGTTTGTCTATGTCCTGGCGCCGCTTTGCTCACTTACACGCCGACTGTTAGTAATGCGTCAGGGTGATCCTCTCTCTTCCCTTCTTTCCTCATACACTTCTACCAATGATCTTCTCATTTCACCATGATGAACATGGTACCACCGGCTCCTTTCATCCAAACTGGCATGCTGTTGTGTGTACAGAGAAGCAGACTAGACACTTTTCTTGCCCGCCCCTCTGCAACTTTGGAAGAGGCACACTGCCTCTTAGAATAATCTACGTGTAATATTTCAAGCCTCATGCTCTTCCTTTTATCTGTGAGTTTAAACACAGCTCTGTCAATGAAATGTGGTTATGCCAGACTTTGTAGCCACAATTCGTGATGTTATTTGAGTTGCTTCATTCTTGACAAACTTCCCAAATGCAAGGGATAAGAAGAAAAGGCTCTTTTCGTCTTTCTCTCCGGTGGAATCTTGACACAATGCAGATCCACGTCTTTCTAACAGGCCTTTAGCCAGCTCAGCAGTGGTGTGATCCGTCAGCAAAGCCCACCCAAGTCCTCAATCTGGGTAAAGCTGGGAGGGACTTGTGGCCTGGGGCCCGCTGGCGTTTCCTGCTGGAGGTGGTATTTCAGGGAAAACCACGTCACTGATGCTCTCTGTCCCCTCCTCCCTTCTGGCTGGACTGTTCCTCCCCAACTGGCCTGCTGGAATTTTCTCACTTCAGGAAGTAAATTGCTTGCAGGCTTACAGCTCAGAGAGTCCATGTCAGTCTCTCTTGCCTTAACCGGGCGGTAGTCACACAGGAAGCTCCCTTTGTCCCAGAGCTGGGCCTCAGCACCTTTCCCCTGGGGCTTGTAGATTAGAGAGAGCAGTGAAGAGGGAGGACTACGGGTGGGATGAGAGTATTTCTAGGGTTGGTGAGCCTGATGGGGCTACCATGTAAGCATTCTATTGTGGGAGAGTGGAGTGAGGGGAATGGAGGTCTCAGAATTTACAGTATGCTTTAAATCCCCAGCCGTTCTGAATGACTTCTATAAACTGAGGGCCAGGGAAAGGGCTCGGGCCTCTCTCTGGAGTTGTTCCTACTTCAGTGATGCCAACTGCCTGCTGTTCTTACCAATCAACGTGGAATCCGGAGGATGACCCTAGCCAGGAAATAACAGAAGCATATGCACAGGTTTTCAGACCGACTGAAAAACTGTTACACTTTCCTTTAGCTTAGGACTTTGGGGAAAGGGGGATGGGTGTTCTCTTCTTTCCTTTAATTTCCAAATTGTTTAGAGTATGCATGGGCTTCTTTTATATTAAACAGACTAGCTCTCATTCATTTACTAAACACCGTCTACGTGCCAGGACTGTGCTAAGCTGGGGATTTAATTCAAAGACAAGGCTCTCAAAAGCTAGGAAGTACCACCTCCCTTTTATTTATTTTTATATTATTTTATTTTATTATTATTATTTTTTGAGATGGAATCTCACTCTGTCGCCCAGGCTGGAGTGCAGTGGTGCAATCTCGGCTCACTGCAAGCTCTGCCTCCTGGGTTCACGCCATTCTCCTGCCTCAGCCTCCTAAGTAGCTGGGACTACAGGCACCCGCCACCATACCTGGCTAATTTTTTGTGTTTTTAGTAGAGACGGGGTTTCACCGTGTTAGCCAGGATGGTCTCGATCTCCTGACCTCGTGATCCACCCACCTCGGCCTCCCAAAGTGCTAGGATTACAGGTGTGAGCCACCGCGCCCAGCCACCACCTCCCTTTTAAAAGAGAAAAACAAAAAGAGGAGGAAATCACTGACAGAGAATGCTCTTTGTTGCTTGTAGATCATGGAGAATACCTTTTTTTGTTTGTTTGTTTTTGTTTTTTTGAGACAGGGTCTTGCTGTGTTGCCCAGGCTGGAGTGCAGTAGTGTGATTCAGCTCACTTTAGACTAGACTTCCAGGCTCAAGTGAACCTCCCATGTCAGCTTCCCAAGTAGCTGGGGACTGAACGTGTGAGCCACTGCACCCAGCTAATTATTTTTTTCTGTAGAGACAGGGTCTCACTTTGTTGTCCAGGTTGGCCTTGAACTCCTGGGCTTAAGTGATTTTCCTGCCTCAGGCTCTCAGTGTTGGGATTACAGGTGTGAGCCACTGTGTCTGGCCACATGGAGAACATTTTATAGGGCACTGAATATTCTGAGCATATCCTCAGTATTATTGGCACCACAGGGGATGTGGGCAGCTGATCACTGGAATATTTACCTTGCTATCCTCTTTGCCCTCCTCCAGCTCCTGTCGTATTGGCAATTTCCCTTACTTAAAGGCACCGGCTCCTCAGACTATCCCAGCCTGCTCTTGCTTCTGGCTAGACTGAGAGGAACTTGTATTCGTGATTAATATTTTCCACACTGTATCTGTGCTTGGGATGGTTTTCTTCTGCTTTATTAAAACTAGTTTTGCTAATACTGAACAATTTTCATAATTGTTAATATATGGAAAAGTGGCTTGTTACTAGAATTCATTCTTCCTAGGACTCAGGCTCATATAAGTCTTTAAAGGCTAGGTCAAAGGTCAGATTGTGAAAGTGACTATGGAACGCCCTGCAGGACTCAAACTTTTCCCTGATGCTAATCCAGCTACATTTGGATCATACCTGTGCACTTGACTCTAGCATGGGATACGTTTTCTCCCAGGAGAATCCTCAGTTCTTTATGCAAATAAGGTCGTGGTCTGATTCTCCCCACTACTCCTCTAGATGCATCTGAATCCTAACACCAATTGATGTCCCAACAAACACACTTGCATACACAGGGTGTGCATGGTTTTGTTAAAATAGCATGGGCTTTTTGGTCAGCCAGATCTGGAACTGAAAGTGACTTCATCATGAGCTTAGTGTGTGACCATGGCCAAGTTATTTGACCCTTTGGAGTCTTAGGTCCTTTATCTTCATGTGACAGAGAAAGAAGAAAAGATATGAGATTATGAATACTTGCAGTTTTCTAAACACACACACACACACACACACTCTACAATAGAACACACTTGCCATGAGCAAGGATTCTTTGCCTGCTTGATCATTTATTGGAGTTTGGCTGGGTTTCATCAGGGTGAGAGAGGTGAAGAGGAGAATTAAATAGACCAAGAGAGGCTGGATTGCACTATTTAAGAAAAATATAGAGGGAGGTGATAAGGCTGACAGGAGCAAATGGGAGCCTCCTTTCCTTGAAAAATACAAGGACATGGGATCATGAAGCTAGGCCTTAGAAGACGTGTCTTTTTTGATCTTTCAAGAAGCAGATGCCAAGATGGAATTAGGAGAACAAAGATTTATTGGGGAAAGTATCTGTAGGTTAAAAGGAAGAGGGAACAGGAGGAGCAGGAGGGGAGTTTGATATCTGTGAAGAAAGAGTGAGAAGGAAGGAGGACTGGACAAGAAGAGCTTCAGGCTACAGTGCAGCTCTGAGGAAGTCAGCTAGGCTGTTGGGGCGCCCAGACCAAAGGCTGCGCCCAGACCAAAAGCAGCCTTGTGACCAGGAATGGTTGGGTTCTGGTAGCCCCACCACGCTGTCACTGGCTGGGAGCAGAGCAAAGAGGGAAGATATTTGGCTTCCACAGGGAAAAACAGACTTGGGAGTGGAGAGGAGAGACAGAGACAGAATTTTAGGTGGCTGAGAAAGTTTGGCGATGTGAAGAGGGAGGAGAGATGAGCTGAGCAGCTCCTTGATGAGTGGAATCTTGAGTCGTAGAAAGAGGGTCTGGGTGGGTTCTGCGAGGTAATTCCTTCTTTCCCATCATCTACTTAACCTTCTCATCCTGCTCCCACCCCAATACAACCTTCCATAAAGATTTATGTTGTATTAAGTGCCATGGGGTCTAATTTGTGCTTCTTCTTCTTCTTCTCTTTTTTTTTTTTTTGAGATGGAGTCTTGCTCTTTCGCCCAGGCTGGAGTGCAGTGGCGCCATCTCAGCTCACTGCAACTCTACCTCCCAGGTTCACACCATTCTCCTGCCTCAGCCTCCCGAGTAGCTGGGACTACAGGCACCCGCCACCATGCCCAGCTAATTTTTTGTATTTTTAGTAGAGACGGGGTTTCACCATGTTAGCCAGGGTGGTCTCGATCTCCTGACCTCGCGATCTGCCCACCTCGGCCTCCCAAAGTGCTGGGATTACAGGTGTGAGCCACCATGCCCGGCTCTTCTTTTTTTTTTTTTTTAAATATATATATATATATTTTTTTTTATTTACATATAATAATTTTACATTTTTATAGGGTACAGAATGATATTTCGATACATGCATACAATGCTTAATGATCAGGTCAGAGCAATTAGAATACCCATCACTTCAAACATTTATTATTTCTTTGTTTTGGGAGCATTCAAAATCTTCTCTTTTAGCTTTTTGGACATATATAATAAATCATTGTTAACTGTAATCATGCTGCAGTGCTACAGAACACTAGTACTTATTCCTCCCATCTAGTCATTTTGTATCCCTTAACCAACTTCTCCCCATCCTCCCCTCCACCTTTCCCTTTCCAGTCTCTAATACTCATTATTGTACTCGCTACTTCTAGGGGCTCACTTTGTTAGTTCCCACATATGAGTGAGAATATGCAGTACTTATCTTTCTGTACCTGACATGTTTTACTTAACATAATGTCTTCTAGTTCCATTCATGTTACCATGAATGACGGATTTCTTTTTTATGGCTGAATAGTATTCCCTTGTTTATGTACACACCACATTTTCTTTAATCATCTGTTGATAGGCACTTAGCTTGATTCCATTTCTTCATTGTTGTGAATAGTGCTGCCATAAATATGGGGTCCAGATGGCTTTTGTATGCTGATTTCCTTTCATCTGGGTAAATATCCAGTAGTGGGATTGTTGGATTGTATGGTAGTTCTATTTTTAGCTTTCTGAGAAACTGCCATACTATTTTCCATAGAGGTTATTCTAATGTACTTTATCACAAACAGTGTATAAAAGTCTCCCTTTCTCTGCATCCTCACTGGTATTTGTTATTTTTTGTCTTTTTGATGGTAGCTTTTCAGACTGGGATGAGGTGATACCTGATTGTGGTTTCAATTTGCATTTCCCTGATGATTAGTGATATTGAGCATTTTTTCATATTGTGATTTGTGTTTAAGGTGTCTTTGTTTTATTTGGGTTATGTGTTAAATGGCTGTAATAGCTACCTTCCAGTATTGTAACAATTAAATGAAGCAATGCAAGTAGAATTGCTTGACACACAGCACACTGAACAGCTAATATGTGTCTGTCACTATTCTGTGTGGTAAGAACGAAGGAATAACTAAGAAAGGCACAGTCCTGGTCCTTATGGGTCTTAATAAAGAGTAACTTTTCTAATTTTCCTTTTCTTCATCTCAGGAAGCTTTTCAGTGTAGAAAATAATGCAATAGAAAAGCCCAGTTTAGTCTCGTTGCAATCCTGATTTTAGATGGGCAATTCCTCATAGTTGAAATGATATTGATTTGTTGTAGTAATAATGATCTTAGCTAATATTTTCGCTTGCACTTTGGAGTTTTCAGGTGTTAATTCATTTAATTCTCATACCATACCTATAAAGTGAATATATGCATTACCCCCATTGTATAGATGAGGAAAATGAAGCCCAGAGATGGTTTTGGAGCGCTTGCCAAGGTCTTGGTGGAGGCGGGATTTAAACCAGAAGTTGGTCTTCCAAGCTGCTACTCCTAATGGAAGCTCCATTCTATCACTGGAGTGAAAAAGGTTGATTGCCTCTGGAGAAATAAGTATTATCTAATGGCCCTGTCCACGTAGCCCTTAACAAGGTAAATGTTGGACAAATGTTTGCTTTTCATAAAACAAACCTTAATGCCTTTATCGTTCCAAATGTACGTAGAGCCAACCCAAGGCTATTCGGGGAGCCAGGGAACAGAGGCAGGCTGCCTAAGTCTTTATTTACAGTTGGAGAAGAGAGTTCAGCATTTTTCTTGCCCACAGAGTAACACTAACATCTGTCTTTAGAAGTCATTTTGTGTTCCTGCTGCTGTTTGCTGCTAGTGCTGTTTCCAATCTATGGCTGCCAAAACTGAGTGCTCCCCTCATCCTCACCATACTGAGACTCCCCCGGTTCCTGGTTCCAGATAGACATTTCCTATGCCAATGTCAGGAATAATTCCTCAGCAAATCGTCATTCTAACCCTTCATCTCTTCCCCCATTATCAACACTCCCCCATCAAAGTGGTACATTTGTTATAATTGATGAACCTACTTCACACATCATTATCACCCAAAGTCCATAGTTCACCTTAGAGTTGACTCTTGGTATTGTATATTCTATGGGTTTAGACAAATGTGAAATGACGTTTCCACCACTGTTTTCACCGCCATGCAAACCCTCTGTGCTCCACCTATTCATCCCTCACTCCCTGTATAACCCCCGGCAACCACTGATGGTTTTACTGCCTCCGTAGTTTTGCCTTTTTATCCCTTCAGTTTTAAAGTTGTGGCCCAGGTTAATTTATTTCCACTGCCATGTTCATTTCTTTTGGAATGACATACGTTTTTTTCCGGGTTCATTTCCCTGTCTTTCTATGTTTTCCTTTGTGTATTTGGATGTTGCTTCCTATCATTCAAGGTCAATAGTGATATTAATATCTTCGACTTGGGTAGTGCCTTCTGAATTACAGTGATCTCATTTACATTACTGTAATCTTCTCAGTCATTCCATGAGATAGGCATTTTACCCCCATTATACAGATGAAAAAACCGAGACTCAGGTATTTTTGGGAATTTGTCCCATGTGATTGTAAAAGACACTTATTGTGTCTATTACACTTATTGTATATACTTGTTATATACACTTATTGCATCCATCCCCCCTATTTATGGTACCGTCTCAATATTTATTAGTGTCAATTTCTCTACTCTCAATATGTGAGGTCCTTGTGAAGCTGAGCCAACCACTGGTTACAGAAGTGGATATTAGAGTAATACACCACCAGTGAAAATCATTCAGTGACCACTTCCCATCAGAGCCGATCACAGTACATCTTGACAAGGAACTGGAGAAGGGCTATCTTTTTACTGGATGTGAAGCTTGAGGAGGGGCCACAGGAGAAGAGTGAAGATGGAGTTGTTGCAAAAGAATGCAGAGCTTATACGAAGTTATCCTGTCAGAATCTGGATCAGGCTGGGAGTTTCAGCAGAGAAAGCCAAAACATTTCCTTTCTGGCTTTCGCCAGACAAACTGGGTTTCTACCACCGAGCCCTAATCATCCCCCACATTCTCAAAAGCAGCAGAGAGGATGTGGCCCAGCTCACCAGACTCCAGGACTGGGGTGTTTGACTCTGCTCAGAGCCACCTTCAAAAGGCCAGCAACTCCACCTGTCTGAGTGTGATAAGAAAGACAGAGATGAAAGACTAGACATTGGGTACAATGTGCACTGCTCAGGTGATGGGAACAACAAAATCTCAGAAATTACCACTAAATAACTTATTCATGTAACCAAACGCCACGTATTTCCAAACCTATTGAAAAAAAGAAAGAAAGACTAAGGGCACATCTCATTACAATATCACCCCTTCCCCTCCCCCAAGAACTTCATGCTTCTCCTAGCACTTGCATTTTTACTTGTTTAAGGATCTCTCTGATATCTTTCCAGTGATTAAAAACAGAGTAAAAAATATGCAGCCTGTAAGAACCAAGGTCACCCCCACTTTTTTTTTCATTGCCAGTAGAATGGTGACCTTTTCTCATTTTTTGAGGGCTTCCTTTATTCTTCCAAAGAACTGAAAAATAATAGTTAATGGCTTTGCAGTAATATCTTCTCATTCCCTGAGTACCTTAGAATAAATGCCATCAAGCCTGGTTGATGACAGTAGGTTCAGCTTTTACATACTCTCAGCCATCCTCTCTATTTGGAGAGACAGAGATGAAAGAAAAAAACAGTAAAAGCTACTGACCTTAGAGATGATATGTTCTGTCTATTTCTTTTGCTTCTTGTTTTGTATTTTTTTCTCTATGCTTTTGCTATCATAAAATTAATACATACTTAATGTAAATTATTTTGAACAATAAAGAACATAAAATTAAAAACAGAATCCTACCTCCCATTAACCCACTCTTCTCGGCCCAATTCTCCAGAAATAATCACTGTTAACAAATTACAATGGAATCTTTCTAGATAATTTCAAAAGCATTTCAAACATACTTTTTGAAAAAAATAAAACGGTATATATGTATAAAGAAAATATTTCCTCCACCCTTACTTAATTTTTCTACCTTAGGGCAGTCATTGGGACTATTTTTATATTGTTCTGCAATAGTTTGTTTTTACTTAAAAGCATGTGATAGACACTTTTCAGGTCCACGTATATAGCTCTGCCTCATTCTTTCCAAAGGCTGCATAATAGTTTTATAGTCAGTTATACCATTATTTATTTATCCATTCTCCAATGATGGTTACTTACATTGTGCCTGTTTTCTATGATTATAAACAATACAGCAATAAATATCCTCATACACATATCTTTACACACTGGCATTAGTATTTCTGAAGGTTCAATTTCTAAAAGTGGCATTTCTGGGTCATAGGATACAAATACACATTTTTTTAATTGATATTGTCAAATAATGCTCAAAAAAGCTGTATCAGTTTATACTACTGAAAGTGTAGAAAAGTGCCTGTTTCGGCCGGGTGTGGTGGCTCATGCCTGTGCGGTGGCTCATGCCTGTAATCCCATCAGTTTGGGAGGCGGAGGCCTGTGGATCACCTGAGGTCAGGAGTTTGAGACCAGCTTGGCCAACATGGTAAAATCCCATCTCTACTAAAAATACAAAAAATTGGCTGGGCATGGTGGCAGATGCCTGTAATTCCAGCTACTCGGGAGGCTGAGGCAGGAGAATCACTTGAACCCAGGAGGCAGAGGTTGAAGCGAGCCGAGATTGTGCCACTGCACTCCAGCCTGGGCAACAAGAGTGAAACTTCGTCTCAAAAAAAAAAAAAAAAGAAAGAAAAAGTGCCTGTTTCTCAACGTTTTTGCCAACACTGGAGGTAGTCCATTTTTTTAAAGATTTGTACCAGGCAACAGGTGGAAAAGGGAATCTTGTTGCTATTTTAAGTCCTTTCTTTTTACTATTTTGAAGAGTTTGCTCCTTTTTACTATTTATCAGCCAAAAATATTTTTTCTGTGAATTGTCTTAACATAGCATTTGACCATATTTCAATCAGTTTGTTTGAATGTTTCTTATTGATGTTGTAGAAATTCTTTATATTGTTATATATACTGTGGTAACTCATTGAACTCTAATTGACCAAATAGAAGATTTCCCTCCACATTTATATAGTAGGGGTTTCTTAGTTTTCCCTTATACAGAGATCTTCTTGATTTCACTTCATGATTAGGAAAATATTCTCCAGTCAATAATTGACTTTTCTCCCATACATTTAAAATACTTTTTAGTTTACTTTTCTTTTCTTTTCTTTTCTTTTTTTTTGAAACAGAGTCTTGCTCTGTCGCCCAGGTTGGAGTGCTGTGGCGTGATCTTGGCTCTCTCCAACCTTCACCTCCTGGGTTCAAGTGATTCTCCCACCTCAGCCTCCCGAGTAGCTGGGATTATAGGTGCCCGCCACCATGCCTGGGGAACTTTTTGTATCTTTAGTATTTACTATGTTGGCCAGGCTGGTCTCGAACTGCTGACCTCAAATGATCCACCCACCTTGGCCCCCCATAGTGCTGTGATTACAGGCGTGAGCCACTGCGACTAGCTACTTTTCTTTATATGATGTAAAGTAGGAACTAAATTTTAATTTTCTAACTGGTAGCTAATTACTCCCAAGAAAATGTATTCAATAGCAAGTTCATCCTTTTTCTTCTAAGCTGAAATGCCACCTTTATCATATTTCCTAAACCTGTCTTTATTTCACTTCTGGATTCCCTGTTCTGTTCCAACAATAATATATTTGTGCATCCAAACCAGCATAGCAATACATGTTTGTTCTACCTTATACATTACAGGTACTGTACAGTTGAAAGCACAAGCTCTGGAATGAGACTGCCTGGGTAAAAATCCCAGTCACAACACTTCTTAGCTGTGTGATTTTGGGCAAGTCATTAAATCTGTCTTGAGCTTATTTCTCTCATCTGGAAAATGAGAACAACAATGGTACCAGTCTCATAATGCTGTTGTGATGGTTCAATGAAATAAGACATGCTGAGCATTTGATAGAATGCCTGCCTCATTCTAACTGGTGCATTCCTACGTAACTTCAAGTCTGCGCACTTACCATGCGTCACACACTCTGCTTGTGGGTGTTTTTTTTTTTTTTTTTTTTTTTTTTTTTTTTTGGTTTTTACTCTTTTTTTCCAGGCTGGAGGGCAAGGGCGTGATCTCGGTTCACTGCAACCTCTGTCTCCCAAGTTCAAGCAATTCTCCTGCCTCAACCTCCCGAGTAGCTGGGATTACAGGCATGTGCCACCATGCCCGGATAATTTTGTATTTTTATTAGAGACAGAGTTTCTTCATGTTGGTCAGGCTGGTCTCGAACTCCTGACGTCAGGTGATCCGCCCACCTTGGCCTCCCAAAGTGCTGGGATTACAAGCATGAGCCACCGTGCCCAGCCATGTTTGTTTTTTAATCTCCATTTCAAAAAGATAATAAATAAGATTCAGAAATATTAACTAACTTGCCTGATGTGTGATGGGGTGGAACCATGCTTCTAAGTTCTATTTGACTCATTACAAGACATGTGCTCTTTTCATTATATTATTCTCTTCTTAAATAACAAGCACTAGGCAATAGTGGTAATTTGTGACTCAATTTCTTACATTTTCTAACCGTCATATTCTTACTACCCAGAAACTATTGCTTTTGATGCTCTCTTAACTCCCTGGCTTCTACGCTGAGGAAGGATGCCTGTTTCATAGCTGGTTCTCAAAAGGAACTTCCCATGTTCTAAGAATTTGGGAAAAACCCTAAAACATAGTAATATATTTTCTACTCTGGTGATTTTCATAGCTGTGTCATCCAAAAAGAATATACTGTGTAGGCTGTTGGTCAAAACTTGAAATTATTGTAATTCTACTGAATTTTAAAAATTAGATTCCCGGTAACAGGTTTGTTCAGTGTGACTTTGGTTTGCCCTCTGCTCCGAGTTCCCAGCTCCCCCTACGTCTGCCACTCTCTGTTCTCTTTGGCGATTTGTTGGGCATCCTCCTCACTCAGTTCCAACACTTTTGGGGTGGTTCCTCCCCAGCTCAGGATTCTTTGTGTTGAAAATTCACTAGCTGGTGTTCAGCAGCCTAATTTCCTCTTCCTAAACACATGTGAAGATTATATACCTTAGCTTGCTTGTGGACAGACCACGGCCTTGTGATGAGTTTTAGCCAGTGGAATGGGGTCAGAAGTAATATCTGCCAATTTCAGGACTGACAATAAAGTATACCACGTGTGATAATTTTATGTGTCAACTTGGCTGTGCTGTGGCACCCAGAAAGGTGGCCAAATATTATTATGGATGTTTCCATGAGGGAGCTTTTGGATGAGATTAACCGTAAAATCAGGGGACTCAGATAGATTACCTTCCATAATGTGGGTGGGCCTCATCCATTAAAGGCCTGGGAAACAAAAGACTGGCCTCCCACAAGCAAGAATTGTGCCAGCAAACAGTTTTCAGACTTGTATTGCAGCATTGGCCCCCCCTTGGACTCCACCCTGCTGGCCCATCCTGCAGATTTTGGACTTGCTGGCCTCTATAATCACATGACCCAACTCCTTAAAATAAATCTTTTTGTTTCTCTCTACACATACATCCTATTGGTTCTGTTTCTCTGGAGAACCCTAATGCATGTTGCCATTCTCCATACTGTATTGTTCTCCATCTACATGGCAAAGATCTCCAAAGGTGATGGAGTCATATGATGGGAGGAGCTTGGAGCCTGAGTCACCGCTGAAAGCACACTGCCATGTAGTGTCATCTGACCAATGTCAGAGTTTTTATGTGCTAGAAATAAACTTGTTGTTGTTAAGTCACTGCGATGTGACTGACTAGAGTTACTTGTCTTAACTACATCACTATTGTCTGGAAAATCCAGTGATGGAGTAACATAGAGACAAGAGAGGCCAGCTCAGCAGATGTGCCAGGGTTTAGTTCCAACGGGGAACCGCAGTAAAAATCAAGGAGGTAATGCGGAAGGGACCCGAGAATGGAGCAAACACAGAGGGGGGCTTTTGGACCAGAAGCTGGCCTGGTGAGTCAGAGCTTTCCCAGGCACAATAGATACCTATTCCACCAAACCAGTTCCAGACTCCAGCTGCTGCTGGGTGTGAGCTGACTGTCTGGTCAGCATCAACTCAGGCTGCATGGGAGTGAGAGACTTGGCTCCTATGTAGCCAAAGAGCCTGGGACCTGATCCAGTTGATTCAGGAATAATTCTCATGGAAGCGGGAGGAGAGTTGCAGGTAGCTAGCGCAGCAAACTCTCTCCTCTGCTTGAACTCTCTTGCTCCTCTGGTTACATTCATACTTCTCCAAGGATCCCTGCCCCTCTGTTGGTGTTGCAGAACTCCCAACATCTCCCTCTTGCCTTATTCCTCTGTGATGAGCTGGATTTCTTGCTCACCTGATTTAACTCTCTGATCTGACCCATAGCTTGTTTTGTCTTCTAGGAGTCCAGATGGGAATGGAGGGATGAGGCATTGACTTCAGCCAGGCTCTAATCTTAGATTTGTCTTTGCTCATTGTAGTGGATTGAATAGTGTCCCTCCAAAATTTATGTCCATTCAGAACCTCAAACTGTGACTTTATTTAGAAACAGACTCTTTACAGATGTAATTAAGAATCTTGAGACAAGATCATCCTGGAAAATTAGGGTGCACCCTACATCCAATGACTGATGTCCTCATGAGAACTGGAGAGGACACAGAGACACAGAGAGGAAGGTGATGTGAAGATGCAGCAGAGACTGGAGTGATATGCCTGGAAGTCAGGGAATGCCAAGGATTGCCGGCCACCACTAGAAGCTAAGGAGAGAGGCATGGAATAGATTCTCCCTCGGAACCTTCAGAAGAAACCAATCCTGCCAACACCTTGATTTCAGATTCCTAGCCTCCAGAACTGCGATAGAATACATTTCTATTGTTTCAAGCCACCCAGATGTGGTCATTTGTTACGGCAGCATCTAGGACACTAATGTACCCCTCAAGACCTTGATGTGGCTCTTGTTTCATATACAGAGCCTGCTGCCCGAGGTTGCACAGCCAGTGAGTGGTAGAGTTGGGATGTGAACCTGGTTCTTATGATGCACAAATTAAGACCCTTTTTCCTACCTCTTGAGCTTGAGGCTTGCAAGAGTGAGTTTACATGGGAACACCTGATTAAAGAAGAGAATGGGACAGCTGGGAGCAAGGAACTCCTTGCTGGAAATCAACCCAGACCATTATCCCCTTCATCATAGGGTTACTGGTTAAATATACTTGTTCCTTAATTTCCGCCCTTCCTACAAGGAAGAGAGAGAGATAGCTGTCTACACCACCGGTTCTATTCAATGAAATAGAAAAACTCTATTCATCACCCAAATTTTTATTTGCTAGCCTCAAATTGCTAAATAATAGAATTCTCCAACTATAATCAAGATGTTTGCTTGGCACAGGTATGGAGAGGATTAGACATCTCCACAGTTGGCTTTGTTTAAAGAAAAAAATTAGAGTAATGACTCAGAATGTAAAAATCACATTACTTTAAACGATATGAATAGCAGTCAAGGCAAGAACACGATTATCTGTGGTTGGAATCAGAAAGCAGAGATTGACTGTCACAGCCCAGAACAAGGTTTGTAGTCGTCTGCCCTCCTTCCTTTTCCAGACAATTTAACTGACTGTTAATCAGTCAAACACGACCAAGAGCACAGAAACTGACCCTTGTGTATTTAAGAGAATAAGATGGCATTTCAAGTTAGTTGTGGGAAAAATAGATTATTATTATTATTTTTCAATGAGTCATGTAGGGGCAATTGATTAGCTATTTGGAAAAACATAAGTTCTTATCTCACGTGCGCTTGAATCAGTGTCCTTAGTTGCAGACAACAGAAACCTCCCTAGCTACTGTTAGTGAACAAGGAAATGATTAAATTATTAAAGGATAGGGTAGCCCTGAAACTCTCTGAGAAAGACAGGAATTGGGTCCGAGGACTGTGCAGGCAGGAACAAAGCCCAAATTATAGAACAGGTCAGCTGTAGTGGAAACATTAAAGCTTCCCTTCTAGATATCAGCCTCCACTCACTCTTGTAGCCAGGCAAAGGGTGGTGCCACGAAACTACTGCTATGATTGTGTCTGAAATCTGGAGACCTGTGCCACCACCCTCCACAGAATGGATTTCTGGAGGCCCTTGTTTCTGCTCATCACTGGTTTCTAAATTAAAATTTCACATGGGACTATCTGATTGGTGGAGCCTTGGTCACAGGCCTGTGCCCTCTATGCAAAGGCAGTTGGGACATCCAGTTTCTGGCATCTACTGTGGAGTTAAGTACAAACCAATAAGGTGAGGACATCCTCTATGACACACACACAGGCACACACACACACACACGAAGGAGGTATCAAAGTTGTTAGCCCACCAAAACCGTAATACATGTTCATCACAATACTTTAAAATATATTCTAGCCATTGAAGAGTTGAAGAATTAGCTGTACGAAAGGGAACCCTAAACGGACTGGAAGAAGATGTGGGTGAATATTGAAGCAATCCTGGGATGAGGAAGGACTTTCTGAGCATAAAAGCAATAGAAGAAATCACAAAGGAACAGAGTCATAGATTTGACTACTTGAAAGACCAATCCTCCTTCCATCAAGCAAACCATGCACAGTGTGACTGATCACCCTCTGGTGTCATTTGCCCCCTTTAAAATCTGCACATACAAGGCCAAAGTCAATGGAATAAAATCTGCTTGGGAGGTCATCAGGGATCACAAATTTGAGTCCAAAATGACAGGATATCAGTCCTCTCAAAATTGCCTAAAACTCAGCTCTGATCTACTCCAGAAGAGTATTTATATTTCAAAGGAAGAAGCTTTTTGTTTTTCCCAGTCTCTTAAGAATTGCTCTTACATATTTGGAAAGTTTAATTATTTTTATTGTCCAAATTACTTTCTGTCTTTTAGAGGAACTTAAGTTAATCCATGTCTAGACTTCTGAGATTCTTTTAATTAGAAAGAGGAATGATTTGGGTCACAAAGTAGATTCCCCCACCCCCCAGCTCCCTCAGCTCTGTTTTACAAGGTTATTGCTGAATGTTTTATTGCTAAAGTGGGTGCAGACGCAGGGCAGTTAAAAAGAATCCTCTTTATTCCTTTTCATTACAGCTACTGGAGAATGTTCGGATTTGCTTCTTATGGCTAGCTAGGGTCTGACAATTGCTCTTCACTGGCAACACAAAATATATTGCTTTTTGATTTCCTGTCAGATTTTAAATGCATCCCTCAGCTAATAATAAGCTGAATCTGCAAAGAAAATGTAGAAAAGAAGAAGAGCAAATCAGGGTCTTGGTACAGAGATGAGCTGATGAGTGTGATGCTGGGGGCACTGAGCCAGTGAGTGGTGCAGACTCGGGTGCATCCCTGCTCTGGCTCACTCCAGGGTGAGTGAAGGGAGGAGAAATAGGCCGTGGATGGCGAGCAGATAAAGAAGCGCTGTCCGAAAAACATGATCTTAATTGTTTTGGGGTTTGTGATTTAAAATTTAGCCAAAGAGGGCACTTGTAAGCAGATATGAAAATTAAGGTCTATTTTTAACCTGTACTTTCCATTCTTTGCCTTCCCATCGCTGTAAACCTTTCAATGTTCATGTTTCAACCCACAAAACAATAAAAGTCAGAAAATCGCATTATTGCATTTATGTCAGGTACTTTGATGGGTAACAGAAAAATAATTCTGTTATTTACAACCCTTTTCTTTTCTTTTCTTTTCTTTTCTTTAGAGATGGGATCTTGCTTTTGCCTAGGCTGGTCTCTAACTCCTGGGTTTAAGCAATCCTCCTGCCTCAGCCTTCTGGGTCACTAGGATTATAGGTATGAGCCCCTTTTTCAAGATGATGGGTGTGGTGGATTAAAGATAGTACAAATACTTTACCCCTCTTCCTCTTAAATTTAAGCTGGTCTTTGCTTTGACCAATACAAAGTGGTGGAAATTTTTTACTGTAGAACTTTCAGCCCTGGGCCTTAAGAGAGCAGAAACTTCTGTTTCCAAGTGCTTGGAATGCTCCCTCATGGAACCCACTTGCTGTGCTATGAAAAGCCCAACCAAGTGGAGAGGCCACCTGGAGAACTAAGTTGCTCCAGTTCAGCTTGCAGCAGAGAACCAGCTCCAACTGCCAGCCGTGCGAGTCAGCCATCTCGGACATTCCAGCTTCCCAATGACTGTAACATCAGCTTACCCCATGTGCAACCGAGGAACCACCAGGCTGAGCCCAGCCCACCCAAGGAACTGTGAGAAAGAAAAGAAAGGTTTCTTGTTATGTGAAGCCCCTACATTTTGTGGTGTGTTTTTTTGTTTTTTTTTTTGTTTTTTGTTTTTTTTTGTTGTTGTTGTTGTTTTTTAAATGCAGCAATAGTAACCAAGATAGTGGGCCCTGATAAAATAACTGGAGGACCCTTTGTTTGCTAAGTAGTGTGTCAAATATGCATATATGAGCGTAGAATTCACAGCAGGCTTAGAGCCAAAGCAATATGGTTTGATGGAGTTGCTTGGGGTGAAAAATCTTGGAGGGAGAAGAAGGAGTCTGAAAGCTGAGAGTGTGTAGAGTTGGGGGAAAGTTAAGGGAGAGAAAGAAAAAGAAATCGATTTTGAGTTTCAACTGCCCACTCACTCTATTCCCTTCTGTAGCAGGTTAGCAGAGAAGGGGAGTTGGGGAAAGAAACACTAAGTCATTGCTGTGGCAGGGGATAGGTAAAGTTCCTCCTCATCTCCTCTACACAATCCTCAGTATAGTCTATATTACTTACAAATGCTTCTGGGCAAGTGTATTCTTTGGGGAAAACTAAAAAGTGATGACTAAGAAGTGACTAAAATATGGGTGAGTGGAGGGCAAGTGGACACAGTGGCTGCACATGGTTACATGGGGACCAAAGGACAAGAAGGCAAAGCACAGGGCACAGGCATCGATGTCATGTTTCATCCTGCCAGCAACCCTCCGAGACAGGCATTGCTGTGCTCATTTGACAGATGAGCAAATTGAGGCTTAGACATGTGAAGTGCTGTTTCCAAAGCACGGCAGCTTAGAGGTGGCAGCACTGAGATTCACACCCAGGTCCCTCTAATGCCAGTGCTTGAATTATTTCCACCTTGCCTTGTACCCTGTGCCCCTTCTCATCCTTTACTTTTCAGATAATCAATCTTCAAGACTTAAACAAGGGTTTCACATATCTTATATACCTGGGTTTCTCAAGCCTCTTATTCTCTATAAACGCAATGCCCAAATAATATTTAGATGCGGCCAGACACGGTGGCTCATGCCTGTAATCTCAGCACTTTGGAGGGTCGAGGCTGGTGGATCACCTGAGGTTGGGAGTTCGAGACCAGTCTGACCAACATGAAGAAACCCCGTCTCTAGTAAAAATACAAAAAATTAGCCGGGCGTGGTGGTGCATGCCTGTAATCCCAGCTAATCGGGAGCTGAGGCAGGAGAATTGCTTGAATCCAGGAGGCGGAGGTTGCAGTGAGCTGAGATCGTGCCATTGCACTCCAGCCTGGGTAACAAGAGCGAAATTCCTTCTCAAAAATAAATAAATAAATAAAAATAGATGCACACACACACACACACACACATATATGTCTATATATGTATATATTTAGATGCTGTTTGAGAGCCTGCTTAATGGTTGTGTGCCTGGACTCTGGAGCCAGACTACCTCGGTGCAAAGCTCTGCCCCATCACTTGCTAGCTTTGTGAGACTGGGCAAGTTCCTTCTTCCTTAAACCCTCCATGCCTCTGTTTTCTTCATCTGTTAAATGGGAATAAGGCTTTTGACCTCTCTGGTTTGCTGATAGGTTTCAATGAGTCAATGCCTAAAGTTCTTAGGGCGGTACCCAGCACACAGTAAATGCTACACAAGTATTCACTCTTGTGATTATGTTCCCTGCACTGTTTCATTCCCTGCCTGAAGACAGGAAACTATTTTTTATCAGTTATCTCATTATCCCACAGTATGGTGCTGGTATTCTTGGTTTGGATTGGAAATGAGAGGCAGGGTCTCCTCTCCCTGCAATGGTCAAGTTGCCTCCAACAAGTGGAGAGGGAATTCTGTCCCAGCACAGCAACTGTGCAGCAGTGCAGAAATCTCCTTAAAACCTCCTTTTTCCCATTCGGATGAAAAGAAATACATTCCTCCCTAATTTAAGGAGACACATACCCCTCAGAAGAACAAATAAACAGGCTTGCTAAACAAGAACTCTCAACTAGAGATTTGCGGCTGACACTAGTTTTCCTTCATTAAAGAAAAAGAGGCAGTGACTTTGGCTGGCATACCTTGCTCATCTGTTTCTGTGAGAAGAAACCAGTATTAGATTCTCATGCCAAAGTATCAGATGCAATTTGAGGATTTGTCTCAAGAATTCCCCCATAAGAGGAAATGTATAGATAAAAAGTTACAGAAAAAAATTCATCAAAATATTGAATCAACAATCCAAAATGGATCAATAATATATGTTACATAAGTCATCTTTAAACACAAACACACATAAAGCAAGGTTATATATTGACGAATTGGTGAAATTGTTGTGACCAGAGAGGCCTGCAGGAACCTAACCTTATAGTTCTCCTAAAAGTAGCAGTTGTCATCTCTGAGTGATGGGTTGACAGGCAAGCTTAACTTTTTTCTTTACACTTTTCTACCTTTTCAAAATAAAAGACATGAACATGTGTTGTTCTTACTGTCAATAGAAATAAGATAGCCATTTAAAGAAAAGTGATGTAATTGACTTAATATTAACTTGGAATTCATGGACTCCTCTAGAAATCTCAACCCCGGTAATAATTGCTATACCAACAGCTCAACCAAAGAGAGGCAGTCCGTTCGCTTATTGGGAGGCTATTTTCATGTTTCTTCCTATTTCCTTGAGGAAAATAACACCAATTTTGTTGGTCTTTTCTCTAGAGGCATTTCAACCCTTTCATCATGTTAACATTTCCCATTGGCAACCCCACCATTTATGAAAAAAAAAATTATTTCTCACTGACTTCCATCAAAGCAGGTTAACTACACCTTGCAATAGACATTTTGACAGTCTGAAATAAAAGCTTGCCGGATCACTTGTATCTGAGAAAGGACAGCATAAGGCATAATGACCAAATAGGGCCCTGGAAGCCTGTGGCGATGCCTCCATCTTTATCCACACCTTCAGGTGTGGCTGCAACTCTTACCCAGAGGCAGCTTTAACTTCTATATCACAAGACCTGGGGCCTAGAAGCCAATGTTCCTAATCAAATTGTCCTGCCTTAATAACAATAATAATAATAATAATTGTTCTGATTGCTATATCATTAATAATACAAAATAATTATTGTCATATTATTATTACTATTATTACAGTTGATTCTCATTATTCACCATCGTTGTGTTCTATAAAATTCCCATGAACACTGAATTAGCAAATCCTGAACTGCTATTTTTAGGAGAACTACAAGGTTAGGTTCCTGCAGGCCTCTGGTCACAACAATTTCATCAATCGATCAATATATAACCTTGTTTTATGTGTGTTTGTGTTTAAAAATGCCTTATGTAATATATATTGTTGATCCATTAACATTCAACTCACAGTCAACAGCACTAGAACTCACGCCTGAATGAAACTCAGCTAACATATTTTTTTTCTTTTTTCTTTTTTTTTTTTTTTTGAGATGGAGTGTTTCTCTGTTGCCCAGGCTGGAGTGCAGTGGCCGGATCTCAGCTCACTGCAAGCTCCGCCTCCTGGGTTTACGCCATTCTCCTGCCTCAGCCTCCCGAGTATCTGGGACTACAGGCGCCTGCCACCTCGCCCAGCTGGTTTTTTCGTATTTTTTTTAGTAGAGACGGGGTTTCACCATGTTAGCCAGGATGGTCTCGATCTCCTGACCTCATGATCCACCCGTCTCAGCTTCCCAAAGACATATGTTTTTTTCTCTGTAATGCATATCACAGCCTTCTTGTGCTGAGGAAGATTTCAGCACTATGCATGGGGGACACTGTAAACAGCAAAATTAACAAAAAACACGCACAAAAATGTGGAATAATGCGGTGTTAAACAGATCATGAAAAGGACTATTGTCTACAGTATTGAGATGGGAGAGTTCCCTTGCCTCTATTGCAGGACTTGCAATAGATGTGTAGCTTGTTTATTTGGCCCCTTGTGGGAGGGAGAGCAGACAGTTGAGTGGGTGCAGGAACCAGGGTGAGCACTTTTGGGCTCTGGCCCCACAGCAGAGTTTAGGGGTGTGTTACAATTAATGCTCTTTTAGCTTTGCTGTCCGTAGACAGCTTAAGTGTTAAACAGCTCAGTGAAGAGTCAGTGTGACAGCCTTTTTGGATTCCTGCACACAGTGCATACTGAATTCTTGTCCCGTGTCCAGGAAGAATCAGGTTACATGAACAGTTTCAAAGATAATGAAAGTGGAGGATTTTATTAAGCAGTAGAAGTGGCTCTCAGAAGAAGGGGAGCAGGAGAGGGGATGGTGTGGGAAGAAGGTGATCTTTCCCTAAGCCAGGCTGTCTATAGCTGGGTTCCTCTCCAAAGCTGAGCCGTCTAAAATTAAGCTGTGTCTATCCATAGTCTCGATACTCAGTTGCTTCTTCTCCTGTCAGTGTTCAGCTGCTTGTCTCTCTGCCAGCTGAGGTCTGGGGTTTATATGGGCACAGGATTGGGGAGTGCGGCAGGCCAAAAAAGTAACACTTGGGTGGGATAACAGGGATGACTGTTCTCATTTAGAGCTGTGGTTCCAGGCTTGAGGGTGGGGCCTTTGCTGGGAAACCACTCTCTTTTACCGAGTATTTCCCTGCTTCCTGTTCATATCAGTATGAGAGCTGAAACTAGAAGGCAGAGTGTTGCTTTGTTCCACCTCAGCTGTGAATGAGGGCATGGAGTGACACTAATATTTTGCCACTCTGTGTGTGTCCATGGATGACTTCAAAAGCACTGTGAGTACTATTTTGGGGTTACAAATAAATTTTAGGGAGTATGTAAATTCATAAATAAGAAATCTGCAAATAATAAAGATCCACTGCATATGATTTGTGCTAAGATTTATTTCACACTTTCTACAGGGTAACTGCTATATCAAGTATTTCACGCACATTTGCTCCTTAAACCTTTACAATAACCCCATTAGGGAAGTGCTATTGTCATTGATAGGGACAGAGGGCAGGGAAATTCTAGGCAGATGAGGGCCCTACCCTGGCAAGGGCCCTATCCTCAAGCCTGGAACCACACCACAAAGTGAGAACATACATTCCTGTTTCCCTGCTGAATGTTGCCTTTTCCAAAGCTACCTATGGCCTGCCCCACCCCATCCTGTGCCCATAAAAACCCTAGGCTCTGCCAGCAGAGAGAAGAGGAGAGGAGAAGAGGAGAGGCAGTAGGACATGGGAGACTATGGTTGGACTTCAGACAGAAGTAGCTTGACTTCAGAGGGATAGCCTGACAGCATAGATTCAGTGAGGAGTCCGGCTGGAGATGGACAGTCTCCAGGGGAAGATTATCTTTCTACTCCATTCCCTTTTCAGCTCCCCTTCCTGCTGAGAGCCACTTTCATCAATAATAAAATCCCCCACATTTAGCATCTTCAATTTGTTCATGTAACCTCATTTCTCCTGGACACCAGACAAGAACTCAGGTGCAGGAGCCAAAGACTGTCACGCTAGTCCTCCACTGAGTTGTTAACACTTAAGCTGTTTATGGACAGCAAACTAAAAGAGTACAGACTATTACACTCTTTCTGAGGCTTCCGGGGGTTGTATGCACCCCACTAGATGCTGCCATGTGGCCACACAGAGCTTTGCTCCTGCCAGCACCCAAAAGCGCTTGCCCTGCCTCCTGTACCCACTCACCTGTGCTTCCCCTCCTTCGAAGGGTGGAATGCAGTGGGACTGAGTGAGTGGAGTCCGCCCCTGCCGTCACTGAAGCAGCCGGCTAGTTCTAGTGCCCATGCACTCCAGTTCCTGCCACAAAGGAGTCGGGGAATCTTTCCTGCTTCATCATCACCATTTTATCTATGAAGATACTGAGTCTTAAGTAGGCTAAATGACATTATCAAGATGTACAGCTAACACATGGCCAAGCAGGATCCGTACCCAGTTGTGGCTCTGAGGACCACGGGCTTATCACTGTGAGCCATAGTCCAGCATGGTGGTGTTGGGGATTGGGGTGAGAAGAGGGTTGCCAAAGATCAGTAAATGGGTAACCACAGGCTATGACCTTCATGCTGAGTGGCAGTGGATATGGCGCAAAGTGCATCAAGGCTTGGAAACAGGGCACTTGGCTTCATATCTCGATTGTATCATTGTGTGAATGTAGCTTTGAGTAAACAGCCTCTCTTTTCATCAGTGTCTTCTTGTGGCCAGCAACAGAAATGCAACTCAAACATCCTTAAGAAACTCCATTATCTTCCTTAAGGAAGGAGGATAATTAAGAGATAATGGCTGGTTCATATAATCTGGTGAAGGGATCAACATCTAATACTCTGGAAAAGCAGGATCCAAGGCAACTTGAGGAACTTTGTGATTCAGCCATTACCGTTGGATATTTGGGGTTCTCTTTTCTAGAGAATCACCATTAATATGACTCAGTTCCAATCACTCTTACTTGGTGTTCTGGGTTCAAAACTTTAAATAGTGTGAAGGAACTGGCCGTTGGAGACCACCTCCAGGGACACTGGTCAGTTTTCAGGGAAGGAATACGTGTTGTTTATTATAAACTGCCTGAGTTTCTTTTTCCTCACTAGCTAAATAGTAGCTAAAGAAAGCTCCTTACATTGTCCCTGTAAGGTTGCTAGGAAGATCGAATGAGATTGTGTAAGTGGAAGCAGCCAGCACCAGGGTAGAAAGAGGCTCCTCTTCACCAGACAGCTCCAGGAGACTGGTAGCAGCTGCCCGAGGATTCCGGAGCTGAGACCTGTTACTAAGCTTAGTCCTTGGCTGGCCTGGGAGGCAGGGTGAGTGGCTGGAGTGTCTGCTCACATACTTTACGTATGTCATCTCTTGTTCTACCACAGCGCTCTCAAGGCTTCTTTCTCACCCTTGCTGTTTCCCTCCCCTGATTGAGAAAACTGGCCTCTCTCCACCCCAGAGAAGCATGCCTCAGATTGGTAAATTGGGAACAATTAACTGTGCATGCTCAGCTGAGCTCCCCCCACTCCCTCTGCTACTCCACACCTTCATTTTATTGGCTTTCTCCCTTAAATGGGAAGGCGGGTGGTGGTCTCGGGACATCTAGGGCTGAGGAGGTGTATCTAATTCTGTGGTTCAGAATTAGGAAATCCACCTACCTGCAGACATGTTGCTAGTCTTTTTTTTTTTTTTTTTTTGAGACAGGGTTTCACACTGTCACCTGGGCATGATCACGGCTCATTGCAGTCCCAACTTCTCGGGTTCAGGTGATTCTCCCACCTTAGCCTCCTGAGTAGCTGGAACTAGAGGTGTGTAACACCATGCCTGGCTAATTTTTAAATTTTTTTGTAGAGACAGGGGTGGTCTTGCCATGCAGCCTAGGCTGGTCTTGAACTCCTGGGCTCAGGCGATCTGACCTCCTGGGCCTCCCAAAGTGCTGGGAGTACAGGCATGAGCCACCATGCTCATCAGTTGCTAGTGTTTATCAGCAATAAAGGCTATACTTGGGCTCAATCTGCCTGTCTCCTTTGTCTATTTTATTTTATTTTATTTTTTGAGACAGAGTCTCAGTCTGTCACCCAAGCTGGAGGGCAGTGGTGCTATCTCGGCTCACTGCAACCTCTGCCTCCTGGGTTCAAGCGATTCTCCTGCCTCAGTCTCTGGAGTAGCTGGGATTCTGTAAAACTGCCACCATGCCCAGCTAATTTTTGTATTTTTAGTAGAGACAGACTTTCACAATATGGTCAGTTTGGTCTCAAACGCCTGACTTCAAGTGATCCGCTTGCCTCTGCCCCGCAAAGTGTTGGGATTACAGGCATAAGCCACCGCACCTGGCCTTTTGTCTCATTTCTCAATTAGTTCAGAACTTCAGTACCCTGACACAGGACAGGAGCTGATAAAAGCCACTGGAATCTGAAACAGCTGAAATTCCCATCCCTGACATTATCTGAGCTGCCCATTTTTCAAACACATCCAGTTTCCCAGCAAAAGGACATGCTTTGTACGGAAAACAGTGTGAAAGAAACCACTCAGTAGGTCCCAGTCATCATTCAGGCTTGGCTTAGGATTTTTGTTATATTAACTGCATATACCAGGGTTTGGCTTAGCACATCAGGACCACCCATTTCACTGTCCTCGCATATGCAGACTTGACAGGGCTCCCTGGTTATGTCAGGGCAAAGTATTATACAAACAATGACAAGGAAGATGATTGCCTGTTGCAAGCTGGGTATATTTTCTTTGTTTTATTTCAGAATGCATTATCAGTCTACCCAGGATACTTTATATTCAGAAAGGATCTTCCCAGAAAGCTGTAGGCAACGTTTACATTTTGGTTATGTTTATACAGGACTGGATTTGGAAGTGGCTGAAATGAAGTAAAATCTAAATCTCACTTTTGTTCCTGGCTCTTAGTTTACCTTAAATAAGCGAATATGCTGCCTACACAGTAAAAGCATCCAACACAGAACATGAAAGGGAAAGATTGGGCTAGATTTCCAGCAAATTCATCCTCTTTTCAAGCTACTCTTTAAAGTCATTTGTTAATTGCAAACATAAATTTAAAACTGTTACTTTATTTAATCATTTGCGGTTTGGAAACAGGTTGAACATCTCTGTTCTAGAATAGAAATGAAGGCAGATCTTTCTTACGGAACATTTTAAACTGTCTGTGCATGGTGCTATGCCAGGTGTTTTCATAAATAATGTTCCACTGAACTCCCACAATAACTCTGTGAATTGCATAGTCTTACTTCATTTTACTGATAAAGAAACTGAGGCTCAAACTTGTTGTATAACCTGCCCACAGCTGCCCAGTTAGGAATGGGAGAACTGGAAGGAGACTCAAAGTTTCTAAGACCAGGAGTAAAATAAGAATTTTTTTTTTTTTTTTTTTTTTTTGAGAAGGTGTCTCACTCTTTCATCCAGGTTGGAGTGCAGTAGTGCGATCTCAGCTCACTGCAACCTCCACCTCTTGGGTTCAAACAATTCTCTTGTCTCAGCCTCCCAGGTAGCTGGGATTACAGGCGCCTGCCACCACACCTGGCTAATTAAAAAAAAATTTTTTTTTTGAGATGGAGTCTCGCTCTGTCGCCCTGGCTGGAGTGCAGTGGTGTGATCTCGGCTCACTGCAAGCTCTGCCTCCAGGGTTCATGCCATTCTCCTGCCTCAGCCTCCCGAGTAGCTGGGACTACAGGCACATGCCACCACGCCCGGATAATTTTTTGTATTTTTAGTAGAGACAGTGTTTCACCGTGTTAGCCAGGATGGTCTCGATCTCCTGACCTCGTGATCTACAGGCCTCGGCCTCCCAAAGTGCTAGGATTATAGGCGTGAGCCACTGCGCCTGGCCCACACCTGGCTAATTTTTGTATTTTTAGTAGAGATGGGAGTTTCACCACGTTGGCCAGGCTGGTCTTGAACTCTTGACCTCAAGTGATCCACCTGCCTCAACCTCCCAAAGTGCTAGGATTACAGGCATGAGCCACTGCGCCCAGCCTAAAATAAGAATTTTTTTTAACCCCTTCAAAAGAATGACATATTGGACTACATTTTTAAAAGATACAAAAAACTTTACAAAACACCTTAAGTAAAGCAACGTGTCCAGAATCTCCACATTTCAACATGAGGTGCTACTCTATCTATGCAAGACTTACAAAGGATACTTCCAAAAACCTGTTATGTGACATCACAGTGAATGATTTGCAGAGTCGAGATTGAAGATCTTTAGAGAGAGTCACATATGGTTTGCATCTGTCTTCCTTCCATGATGATGGGGAGGAGAGGACTGCCTTCCCACCTCAAGCCAAATGTGAGAGCTTGGCATGTACCCTATGGCGTAAAAGAGACACAGGGATTTATATTTGTTCCACTTCTGAAAAATTCTGCAGGCAGGTGGCTGGATGTGGTTAAAGTAGAAAGGCCGGTACTGGCAGCAAGCTGTACCTCACTGATGGGAGCCTCCTGGGAGACAAATTAGGAGAATTCAGCTTGGGGTCAGCCTGAACTCCACTTGACTCTCTGGAAGGGTAATGTGACCCCAGCAGAAGGAGTGGATGGTCAGATGCCTACAGGCTTTGGAGGAATTATAAGTAGCCAGCCAGAGTGGGGAATTCTCCACATTAAGGAAGCTACAATCACAAGGGGCGTATTTGGAGAATCCCCGAAAGCACCCTAACATAAGAAAGAATCAGCTTTGGGAATCTCCGTACAGTGGAGACAATGCTATGCATTCCAACTCCCAGACACAAAGTCCACATTTCCCAGCTGCCTTTGCAGTTCGGTGGGCCTACATAACTGAGTGACAGCCAATGAGGGATGGGCAGAAGTGAGATGACAGATGCCTTCCTACCTGGCCTGGCCTTCAAGTGGATCATTCTACAGGATCCTCCATGCCTTTTCTCTTTCCCCACCAACAGTAGAGCAGGAAGACACCACAGGCTGGGTTTTGAATGAGTGTAGCTGAGTCCTGTGTCCTCTTTCCCACTCAAAGACTGATGCATGTTGCCTGTGACAAGGGTGAGAATAAACTTTCACTGCGAAGTCACTCTAATTTGGGGTTATTGTTATTACATTAGTGTGAATCTGATTAATACACTCTGACACCTACCATTGTCAGATTCCATCTGTGACAAACAGCTAAAGCCTTTGCTGCTCCTTAGACCTAGCCCTCCAATCATGGAGAAGTCAGAGGTAGACTGTGTGGGGCCTGCAGGAGAGGAACTAGCAGAGAAAAGCAGCAGCAACTAGCCATGCCTCCTCCCGCAAGGCAGATTGCCAGTGAGGTTGTGAGGAGGAGAGAGCTTAATTAGAATAAGAATGTGACAATTTTAATATTACTCTGCGTTAGATATTTGGGCTAATACAATAAGATCAATCTTGTAATTAAAATGACCAAAGGCCTTTTTATTACCTTAAACGTCTGGAGAAAAAATTATGAGAGTAGCTTACAATTTTATCCAGGACAGAAAAGAGCTGGCTCCACAATGAGAGGAAAAATAGCGTTTTTATGGCACCCTATAGAATCAAGCTCATGTAACATAAAGGTTAGCATGTTTCGATTGCTTCCAGTTTTTTGTTATAAATAATGCTTCAGTGAATAATCTTGAATATACATATTTCTATTTTTATAGGCATGTTGAGTATGACTGTATACATTCCTGAAATTGGAACTGCTGGTTCAAATGATACGTCTTGTGTGAAATTTTGATTATTATTGCCACACTGCCCTCCAGGAGGTTGCCCTCCAATTCAGCACCCTGTGGTTGTGTGTGAGAGAATTGGTGTCCCCACACTCTCATCATAGAGTTTTATATTAGTTTGCTGAGACTGCTGTAACAAGTGACCACAAATTGGTGGCCTCAAACAATAGAAAGTGATTCTTTCACAGTTCTGGAGGCCACAAGTCCAAAACTAAAGTGTGAGCAGGGCTACACTCACACTGGGTATTCTAGGGGGAATCTTTCTTTGCTCCTTCCAGCTCCTGGCAGCCATCATCATTCCTAGGCTTCTTGGGCTTGTGGCTGTGTCACTCCAATCTCTGTCTCTGTCTTCACATAGCTGTGCCCTCTCCTGTGTAATCTCCCTCTGTGCACTCTAACGAGGACACTGGTCATTGGACTGAGGGCCCACTGCAGCCTCAGACTCCGGGGCTCAAGGGATCCTTCCACCTCAGCCACCAGGCTCGGCTAATTTTTAAAGTTTTCATAAAGACAGGATCTCGCTATGCTGCCCAGGTTGGTCTTAAAGCCCTACTTTCTTTCTTTTCTTTTTTTTTTTTTTTTTTTCACTTTTCCAATGAGTTTTTATTAGCAGGTAAGTCATGATTTAGGATCCCGGGGTGGGGATCACTAGGTACGAGGTCCCCCTTCACCATCCTGGGAGAAGGACAGAGGACAGAGGACAGGGAGGTACAGCCAGTTCAGATTTTCCTGGGAAACGTGCCTTCAGCCCGTTGCTCGTCCCAGTCTGTGACCCAGGATGTGGGGCAGAGGGACTTGTACACACGCTGGTACCATTCGCACACAGAGACATTGCCTCTTTTAGCGGTCATTGCCTTCTGACAGTGGTGGAAGTCCAGGTAGTTCTGCCAGCAGTTCCTGGTCTGGCTCTGGTTGGGGAAGCGGCTGTCAAAAGGGGCAGTCTTGTAGTTTTTGATTTTGGTCTCAATGTCTTCTTCTGCCATGGTGCTGAATCCTAAAGGCACCCCAGATGCAACTTGCAGCTCAATGTCACCCTCAGCAAAGATACCAGCCCTCCTTTCAAGCAATCCTTCTGCCTCAGCCTCCCAAAATGCTGAGATTACATGCCTGGCCTCAAGATTCTTATAAGATAACATTCACATGTTCTGGGGATTAAGACATGGACATATCTTTGTGGGAGCCCACCATTCAACACCCTGCAAGCTTATTAAAACTTTTAAAGATATTTACTGATCTTAAAGATCAAAGATGGTATCTCTGTGTACAGTTGACCCTTGAACAATAGGTTTGAACTGCATGAGTCCACTTACACTCAAATTCTCTTCTGCCTCTACCACCCTTGACACAGCAGGACCAAGCTGTCCCCTTCCTCCTCCTCCCCAGCCTTCTTAACATGAAGTCTATGAGGATGAAGACCTTCACGATGATCTACTCCCACTTAATAAAGAGTAAATACATTTTCTCTTCCTTATGATTTTCTTCATAACATTTTCTTTCCTCTAGCTTACTTTATTATAACAATACAGTATATAATACATATGCAAAAATGAGTTAATTGACTGTTCATGTTATCAGTAAGGCTTCCGATCTACAGTAGGCTATTAGTAATTAATTTTGCGGGAGTCAAAGGTTATATGAGGATTTTCTACTGTGCAGTGCGGCGGCGTCCCTAATGCCCGTATGGTTCAAGGGTCAACTCTAGTTTTATACTCACTTCTTAAAATACTCTTGTCTCTTGAGTTCTGTGACATCCCTCTCTTGGGTTTTCTCTCCTGGCTGCTCCTTCATCACATCTGCTGGTTTCTCCTTAATCTTCATGTTCCTCCCAAGGGTTTTCTTTTCAGACCTCTTATCTCCTCTGTCCTCATGCTTTGCCTCCATCTGATCTCAACCAGGTCTTAAATACCACATTTATGTGCCCATGCTCCTGCCTTCTCTCTCCTGTTCCAACTTTTCTCCTGCGCTCCACACTCTATATCCAAATTCAACAATCCTGCTTGGACGCAGTGCCCTTCTGGGCTATATTGGAGCCAGAGACAAAAGAAGGCACGTGAGCTCCTATATTCCCTTATCCAAATATCCTCAGGTATTTGAAACCAGGTGGAAAAAGGTGATAAAGCTCTACATTTAAAAAATAAAATAAAGACTATATGTGAAGCCTTGTATTGCCTAACCTATCGGCATGCCGTTGTCAGTTCTCACAAAAGAGTGAGGAGATCTCATGGCCTCATGGCCCAGGAAGCTCAGGCTGATAGAAATGATTGTTCCTGTGGTGCAATAATAGGGAGTCATAAAACAAACCAACCATAGTCTTTCTTTATTTTAAATTTTCGTAGTTTGTGCAACATCAATTTTTTTACATTAACTTTGATTTTTAAAACTATTCCATTCAAATATTACTTATGTCGGTTACTGAGTTTTGGGTGGCCTCTTGTAGTTTGTGTCTAAGGCGAGTACCTCACTGGCTTTACCCCGATCCTGGCCCTGCCTGATATGTTGAAACCAAACTCTTGATTATTCACCCTACCCTAACCCCAGCCTCGAACTTGTTCCTCTTTGTCTCTGTAACTGTTAACTCATTTTTTTAGTTACTCAGGCCAAAACGATTTGAATCATTCTTGACCCCTTGCTTTCTCCATACTCCATATCTAGTCTGTCAGTAGATTTTGTCAGCTCTTCCTTCAAAATTACCCACAGTCTGATCATTCCCTGCACCTCTGCCGCTTTCCACATCATCTAAGCCTCCGTTGCCTCTCAGCAGTATCATTGCAAAAGTCTCCTAAATGGTCTTTCTGCCATTACTCTCTAGTCGCTTCTCATCTCGCTCAAAACAGGAGCCAAAGCCAGTCTATGTCCTACCAGGCCCTAGACACCCAGCCACCCAGCCATCTCTCTGACTTTGTCTCCTACTCTTTCCCTCCCCTGACCCCCATGATGGAGCCGCACTGGCTTCCTTACTATTTTGCAAACATGTCAAGCCTCTCCCGCCTCAGGGCTTTGCCCTTGCTGCTCCTTCTTCCTAAGAAGTGTTCTTACAGATATCTTGCATGGCCAGGTATCTCACTCCATTCAGATCTCTGTTCAAATATTACTTCATGAAAAGGTCTTCTCAACTATTAGTTTCAAAATAATACAATCCCCCCATTCCCATGCTTACTCTATCACCTAGCTTTATTTTCTTCATAATAACCAATGACCACCTCATGTAATGTATGCATTCATAGGGTTATTATATTTTTGTCTCTCACTTCCCACTGGATTGTAGACTCTATGAAGGCAGGGAGTTTCTGTTTTCAGTCATATATCCCCTGTGTTAAAGACAAGATCTGGCTTAAAGTAGTATCTTGGAGCTAGTATACTCAAACTTGTCTCCCACCCTAAAGGGTGATTAAATACATTATCTTTTTGTTGTTGTTGAGACAGGATCTCACTCTGTTGCCCAGGCTAGGGTGCAGTGGTGCCATTATAGCTCACTACTACCTCAAACTCCTGGGCTCAAGGGTAGCTAGGACTACAGGTGCATGCCACCATGCCCAACTAGTTTTTAAAATTATTATTATTATTTTTTTTTTTTGTAGAAATGGAATCTTCCTATGTTATCCTGGCTGGTCTCAAACTCCTGGCTTCAGGCAATCCTCCTACCTTGACCTCCCAAAGTGCTGGAGTGTAGGCATGAGCCACTGTGCCTAGTTTATAGTATCCTTGAATTCAGTTTCCTTGATTGAACCCCTTTCTGTTTTTTGATGTAATACTTTATTGGCCGGGTACTCATTTGGGTGATTTTTTTTTTTCTTGCTTTAAGACCTGTTCAAGAGTATGTATTCCCAGTGTCTCTCTGTAAGCAAGATCAGGTCTTCCAGGATCTCTCTTGGTCTCTATCTCCATCGCTGTTTATCTGTTTCCGTCTCTCTCTTACTTAGCACTGCTTCAGGCAATTAATAAAAATCAGGTAATGATTTCCTCATTAAATCAGCAAGATGAGCTACAAGTAGACTGACAGGTGGTTGAAAGTCACCCTGGAGAATCATGCTGATTGGTGCCCTATGATATAGAGGTCAAAATGATTTAATTCTTATTATGTGGATGAAAACATTTTCAAACTTGTTTATAGTGCTTGTTGATTACTCCATTGAGCCTTGTCGTTAAAACACTGGGGAAAATAAATGTAATTCAAAGTCACCTTTACCAAAGAGAAAATAATCCATCAAAAGTAAAAACAAACTTCAAAAGGAAAAAATGAGATAATTTGAGGTGGAGGGCATATAAATGGCCGTGTCTCAGGCTGTAAAAAACTTCCCTGTGCCCAGGACAGATGGAGGCATGACATCCATGCTAGCATGCAACCCATGCTGGACTCAGTACCATAGAAAGAGGGAAGCTGGCAATCATTGGCCACTTACTCAACAGGCACTATGGAATCCTGTGAGAAGGTAATATTAACATCTCCGTTTAACTGATAAGCAAATTGAGATTCACAGAGGCTGGTTAATTGCCCCAGGCCACACAGTCTTCAGGAGGCTGAGTGCACTTCTCAGTACCCCCGTGGTCTGTCTCAGTGCCATCTAGCACACCCACCCCAGCACTGAACACATCCCTAGGGGAATCACAAGCAAAGGGAGGATGCTCATCTTATCCTGAATTAGAGCTTTGCATCCTAGTTCATTCTGTTTTAGAAAGGATTTGATTCAACCCGTGAAGGAGTCAAGGAAAATGGTTGAAAGGGTTGAAAATGTGTGAAGAAAGAAGAAAAACCAATCTATTCATGGTAAAGGAGGGGAAGGGTTGAAACAATGTGTTTACTCAACTTCCTGCCCTAACCATATTATCTTAGTCCATTCAAGCTGCTAGAACAAAGACACCACAAAATGGGTAGCTAATAAACAATAGAAATTTGTTTCTCACGGTCCTGAAGGCTCAGAAGTCCAACATCAAGTCTATTCCAAGGTGGAAGGATGGGTCCTACTTCCTAATACCATCACATTGGGAATTAGGTCTCAACTTATGAATATTTTGGGGTGGCACAAAAATTCATTCTATGCCAAATATGGTTCCTGAAACTTCCTGTTCTAAAATAATTTCTTACTCTATAACAAAGAAAAAGGTATGCTGATTGGCTGCTTGATTCAAAATTATAAATAGTTGTATTAGATAATATTCTCCAAAGAGACAGAACCAATACTACATATATAGGTATACATATACATATATATACATACACATATGTGTGTGTGTGTATATATATAGTATACCAGATAATGATGTTTTGGTCAATGTGGCCTGCATATACAACAGTGGTTCCATAAGATTATAATAAAGCTGCTCTATACAGGTGTATCATTTTTAAGTCTTTTAATATTATATTTTTACTGCACCTTTTTAATGTTGAGCTATGTTTAGATACGCAAATACTTACCACTGTGTTACAGCTGCCTACAGTACAGTATTTAGTACTGTAATATTCAGTACTGTGACATGCTGTACAGGTTTGTAGCATAGGAGCACTGGCCATACCATTTAGCCTAGGAGTGTAGGAGGCTATCCCATCCAGGTTTGTGTAAGTACACTCTGTGATGTTTGCAAAACAACGGAATTGCCTAATGACACATTTCGTAGGATGTATCTCCATCATTAAGCAATGCATGACCTTACATACATGAGAGAAAATTTACTGGAGGAATTGACTCTCATGGTCACAGAGGCTGAGACATCCCATGATAGGTCATCTGCAAGATGGAGAATGAGAATGAGGGAAGCTGGAAGTGTGGCTCATTCCAAGTCTGAAAGCCTCAGAACCAGGGAAACTGATGGTGTAAATCTCAGTCCAAAGCCAAAGGTCTGAGAACCCCAGGGGGCCACTGGTGCAAATACCAGAGTCCACTCCAAAGATCAGAGAACCTGGAGTTCTAATGTGTATCAGCTCCAAAAGAGAAGGAGAGAATTCACCTCTCCTCTACCTTTTCATTCTATCTAGGCTATCAGCCAATTGGATGATGCCCATTTCCAGTAGGTGAGGGCAGATCTTCCTTACTCAGTCCACTGATTCAAATGCCAGTCTCTTCCAGAAACACCCTCACAGACACACTCAGAAATCATGCTTTATCAGCTATTTGTGTATTCCTTCATCCAGGCAAGTTGATACCTAAAATTAATCATCACAGTGGGCATACAGTTGAACAAAAAAGGTCAATTGTCAGTTTTTTTATTTTTAAAGCTTCATTGCATTTTAAAATGTATCTTCCACTTGCACACTTACAATAGTGAGAGGACAAACATCATTTAAATACTAGTTCTCCATAACATATAAATGACAAGATGAAATTGGAAGTATAATAGCATAGATTACTGCATCCTGTATGTAATTTTGTCGTTGTCCTTGTCATACTGTTTTGTAACTACTTCTCGGGTGCTCCCCCTATGGATTGTGTCATAACAGCAGTACCCACTTCTTTTTCGTCTCTATAGTTCCAGTGCCATATCCTTTGTTAATTTTGCTTATAATAAATCACAGACACTCATTTGGTTATTAATTAAAGACAAGTTAGACCACTCAAAAATTTGTTTGTGACTTGGAACCTACCCAAATGGCTATCAATGATAGGCTGGATAAAGAAAATGTGGCACATATATACTATAGAATACTATGCAGCCATAAAAAAGAATGAGTTCATATCCTTTGCAGTGACATGGATGAAGCTGGGAAACCATCACCCTCAGCAAACCAACACAGGAACAGAAAACCAAACACTGCATGTTCTCACTCATAAGTGGAAGCTGAATGATGAGAACACATGGACACAGGGAGAGGAACATCACACGCCAGGGCCTGTTGGGATGGGGAACAAGGGGAGAAAGAGCATTAGGACAAATACCTAATGCATGCAGAGCTGAAAACCTAGATGATGTGTTGATAGGTGCAGCAAATCACCATGGCACATGTATACCTGTGTAACAAACCTGCACATTCTGCACATGTATCCCAGAACCTAAAGTAAAATAAAATCAAATTTTAAATAAGTAAGAAAAAAATCTGTTTGTGAATAGGAGTTGAGCCAAGTTAATCAGGATTCTGTCAGTTGCAAAAAGTAGAATCTCAACTCACCTCAAATTGCCTGAAATTAAGAGAACTATGAATCCTATAACTGGGGTAGCTCTCAACATTAAAGCAAGTCTTGTAGGAATCACGGAAGCTCCAGAGGCATCTGGAATTGGAACTGGGCCCCAGTGCTTCAGAACTCTACTTCATCTTTATGACACATTTTCTTTTTTCTTTTTTTTCATTTATTATACTTTAAGTTCTAGGGTACGTGTGCATAACGTGCAGGTTTGTTACATATGTATACTTGTGCCATGTTGGTGTGCTGCACCCATCAACTCGTATGCCACATTTTCTAATCTCTCTTTGTTATTCTCACTTGTTAAAGATGAGATTTCTCTGCCAGGCACGGTGGCTTATGCCTGTAATCCCAGCACTTTGAGGGGCCTAAGCGGGTGGATCACCTGAGGTCAGGAGTTCGAGACTGGCCTGGCCAACATGGTGAAACCCCGTCTCTACTAAAACTACAAAAATTAGCTGAGTGTGGTGGCGGGCACCTGTAATCTCAGTTACTCAGGAGATTGAGGCAGGAGAATTGCTGGAACCCAGGAGGCAGAGGTTGCAGTGAGACGAGATCACACCATGGCATTCCAACTCAGCAAGAGTCTGTCTCAAAAAAAAAAAAAAAAAAAAA